>NC_041387.1:165363625-165368969 GCF_002162155.2 Triticum dicoccoides | reverse complement strand
CATTGCCTCGATCGAGACGGTTGGGGGTGGACGAACAAGACCCCATGGAGGGATGGATCAATAGGACGACCCCGTGGAGGGCTGGATGAATAGTAGACGGTGGAGGGGTGCCCGTGCAGGGGTGGTTAAGCAGTAGTCGATGGAGATGAATAGTATCTCGTGGAGTCCCGTTTTGCGGTACGCCACACCCCTCCTGATGAACAGGACCCCCGTTTCGACCGTAGCACTCCAACACAAGTCCGTTTCGTCCGTTTTGCGGACGCCACACCCCTCCCGATGAACAGGACCCCCGTTTCGACCGTAGCGCTCCAACACAAGTCTGTTTTGTCCATTTTGCGGTACGCCACACCCATCCCGATCAACAGGACCCCTGTTTCGACAATAGTAGGTTTGTTTCTTCCGTTTTGCGGTACACAAGGCCGTTTCCTCCGTTCTGCGGTACGCCAGGCCTCGTTTCCATCACCTGTTCTGTCCAAGCCCTCCCGATGAACACGACGATGCATTCCGTTCTGACCCAGCCGGTTGGCTCCCCATGAACACGACGACGATGTTGTTTCTCCACCCAGCCATGTGCATGAGCCCTGGCCGTACGTATGCGTGAGTAGGTGTTCGAGACCCCGCCCGTATGTACACATACGTGGCTGTATTTTCTTTCTTGCACATTGGCCGCTATACGTACGTGTACATGCTACTTGTTCGCCTCTACTACAACATGTGCGCGCCTCTACATCGACCAGTATGTACGTACATGTTCGCGACTAGAATCACAATGCTACGTATGCTTCGACCAGGTGGGTCCCGACTGTCAGGCACTTCCTTGCATGCGAAGATGTAGCTGGTGTGTCCCAGCAGTCAGGGGGGCGAATCATTTTTTTATTGCCTAGACGCACTTACTTGCGTGTGAAGGTGTAGCTGGTGGGTCCCAGCAGTCAAGGGGGAAACGTTTTTTCGCGAAATACGGTGGTCCGTCCGGTGGGTCCCTGCTATCAGGTGGAGGAATAATTATTTTGCGCAAAATAAGGAGGCACTTCCTTGCGGCCGCCGTGGACCCAGCTGTCAGCCTCTCCATGCATAGTACTCTTCCGACGGAAGTCGGTCGTTGACCACATTGACCACGCCGCACCGAGAGCACACGGTAGTGGACAACGGCGAGGCCTAGGAAGGGCACGACGCGGAGCCGGGGAAGACGCAACAGTGGATGCCCACGCGAAGAGGAGTACGAGGGTTCACTGGATCGGCTGCGGTGTGAGGTTGTCATCGCCGCAGAATAACAGGGTGTGTGGGTGAGTAGAGAGATGGCCTGGCCAGCGGTGGGAGTAGTAGGGGGCGGTGAGGCCTCCGCGGCATCACAGCCGGTCACGGGAGGTAGGAGCATGTGGCACGACCGGTGCTGGTTTGGGCGGCTGGAGCACGAAGACCAGAGGTTGAAGAAGAACTACAGCCGTTGGATGGACATCGTATAGCCACTGGAACTAGAATCGTTCATATTGACTAAGTTTACAAAGCCCTCCATCCCCGTAAACTTAGTAGGCCCACAAGTCAGCACCAAGGTGAGTCCTAGCTAGCAGGGGAGTATTCATTTTTTTTGTGCGTAATAAGGAGGCATTTCCGGTGGGTTCGAGCTGACAGCGGGGGCAACGTTTTTTTCACAAAATACAGAGGCCCTTCCGGTGGGTCCCAGCTATCAGGTGGAGAAATCATTATTTTGCGCGTAATAAGGAGGCATTTCCCTGTGTGGGCCCCTACTGTCAGCCTCTTCCGATGGCCGTTGTTTGTTGACCATGTTGACCTCGCCGCGCCGAGAGCACAAACGCGATGGACAAGGGCGAGGCCCAGGAAGAGAACCACCCGGAGCCTGTGAAGCAACCGCAACGGATGCCCATGCTGAGGGGAGTACGAGCGCTGACTGGTTGCCTGCGTGGTGAGGCTGACATCGCCGGAAAATAACAGGATATGTGGGTGGTTAGTGGGATGGCCTGGCGGCAGCACAGCCATCCACGGGAGGAGGGAGCAGGCAGTCCCGCCGGCACTAGTTTGGGCGGCTGGAGAAGATCAGAGATTGAAGAAGCACGGCGGCCGTTGGATGGACATCCAATAGTCACTGCTATGTGTTGACTAAGTTGACAAAGCCTTGCGTACGCGTCAAAAAAATTTTTAGGACAGTGTCATCATCAACCTAGTAGGCCCAGAAGTCAGCCTCCAAATCTGTGGAAAACAGCATACAACCAATTAGCCATTATTTTCAATAATTTACAACCCATTTTCAATAATTCTTAAGGATATTTGAAGCCCATATTCTTTTTATTAGCATTACAGACCATATATTTTGGGCACTGCTAAGAAATTCAACGAAATTTTGCATATTTCGGTGAGGTCCGAACTCTTTTAATCACGAAATTTCGAGTCACGTTAAAAATAATTTTCAAAAAATTATATCGAAATAAAATTCAAAAAACAATTCTCCACAAAAAAAAGAACGAAATTTAGGATCTTAACTAGCAAGATGCCCGTTCGTTGCACGGAACATGAATATGCATTTGTATGAGTAGTTTATCTTGTGGGAGAAAAGATGATATTTTAATGTAAGTGCCAGCTGGCTTTGGTTTTTATAAGGGTAGAGAGTAGAGAAATCCTAAAAATGATATTTTAATGCAATTTCTGGTTGGCATTGGTTTAAAAGTTTATAGCCCATTTCTTACAACTTATAGCCCATTTTTTTGGGAAGCCCATTCCTTACTACTTACATCCCTGCTCGTCTTGAAAGATTTGTAGCAGAGCAGGGCTGAGAAAAGCAAGTAGGCCTCGGTTTTGGTATTCGCCAAAAAAAAGAACTGGGCTAGCCAATTTCAGAAAGAAAAAAATATATCAACTAGGCTCGTGATGTCATTAATAAAAGCGTAAGCGTGGGCTAGACGGGCCACAGCCCCCGCACAACACGCAGTTGAGCTCCGTCTCTGAAACTGAAAAACAACTGGGCGAGCTACCAGGTCCCTGGTGTTATCTGCTCGTTGTGTAATTTTCTCGTTTATTGACTACATTGACAATGGCATGGGACCTAGTTGTCAAACAATTATGAGGAAGTATTTTTTGGCTTGTAATAACGAGGCACCTGCTTGCGAAATGCAATGACCCTGGTGGGTCCCTACTGTCAGCCTCTCCACGTACAGTCATCTCCTGATTCCTCTTCATTGTTGACCATGTTGACAACGCCAGATGGCGGCAGGCATAGCAAGCGAACCAAGGCGGAGAACGACGGCAAGGCCTCGGACGGGAACGAACAGCAGCCATGGAAGATGCGGCAGTGTAGTGGCAGGTGGAGGGGAGTACGAGGGCAACACCATGCAAGTCAAGCATACAAATGGTACAAAAATCCCAAGGATTAATTCTTCATCATATTTTTAGACAAAACCCAGATTGAACATGACAGTAACATCTAACCCAACCACTCTTTTTTGCAGTCACAAACAAATGGATCGGTCTGATCCATAAAATCAACATCCTGTACAAAAAAATTTATTTCAGGATGTCTACAACTTGTTGTAAATAGAAGCCGAGCACGTTTAGAAGCCCATTTGTCCACCTGAAACTTCTTTTTTTGTTGTTCAAGATGTTCGTCCGTGAGAAATCTCTTGCTATAAAAATTAAGCCTTATGGACAATAGTAACCTCGCATTCAACAGGAAGAATGTGACAAAGCTTCTGTTTGCCTGGTTGGATGCATATCGTCCCATCGTTATTGTCCTCAAATGAATGTCATGAGAACTAAGAAAATCCTTGTGCTTATTACGCCAACGATTGGTTATATGTTTTTCTCCATGTGGTTCTGCCTAAGTAGACATGAAGATTGAAAATAGTTAAGGTCTGAAAAAAGTGTATGTCGAAAGAACGACAGCTGGACAGTTAATTCTAGTACAATATATACGGGCTTTCAATGTGTATGAAATCATCACCTCTATGTATAAATTCTCCAGAGATCGAAAGCATCACAGGAAGTCAATAATCATGTCCAGATCAAAACTATACATTCTGATATATATGATCTTGACAGAATCCAGCAGCATTGATGGGCTATCAATGGACGAACTCTCCATTGAGCATATAACATAATATTAGTACCCAAAGTGTACTCCAAGATGATATGAAACTTATGCGCACAAATGAAAAATGCAGCATATGATTACAAATGTGTAGATGATAATATACGGTACCTGAAAACGTGAGGAGCCAAACACCAACTCCTTGTGATTATTAAACGGGTCACAAATTACACCCAAGGTCTCCAGTTTGGCGCAGAGATGACAGTTATTTCTGAAGGTGCATAACAATTATGAAGGAGCAACCTTTCAAGTGAAGGGGCATCTTCGATGATGAGCTATTGTCCTTTAAAACAAATTCCAATGCTTTTAAGGTGAGGTGACTTTATTTGGAGACAACTGATACCGATTTCTATTCCCAAAACAATCAGCAAGCGCTCCAGGGAAGGGCAACTGGAGTGGATGATGCTGTGCAGTGAGGCCTCCGACAGATAAACCGCCACAAGCGAAAGTTTTTTTAGCAGTGGGAGTCGAAACATTTGTACCAGATCGTCTGGTAGATGGCACCGGGAGAAGGTGGCAGTCTGGAGAGAGGAGGAAAACCGCGAGATGGACAACGGTGGTGTGGGCATGAATTCTTGGTGTGTTCATGGTATGAAACTTTTGTGGTAATGGAACAACTCAAACTATTGGAGTTTTCCAAATTTAGGGGATGTCAGCCAAGCGTCCACCTTGCCGGGTATGGACAGCAGGTAGCTTGTCGGGATGCAGAGGCATTGAACGGGGCCCTGCTGGTGAGAAGAGACGATGGCTTTGAGGAGATCCAATTCAGGAAGGACAGATATCTGACGACAGTCGAGATTGAGGGGCGCGGTGCGCCATAGAGGGCGCCACCAAGTTGATAGGACTTGTGTGCGGCAGCAATCCTTGGTGGGGAGAAGCAAGATGATCTCCTCAAGGATGACGTCCGGGAGATCGCTGATGCGGTCCACCGGAGATTCTATCGGTTCCTTAGATCTGGGTCGGGGGGCTCGCCGCTTCTCCCCGCGCTACCGGGTGCGGGATCTACAACTGGTGTCGCCGCTGGCGGGAGCCTCATCTTCTTAGCGCTGGGGCCCGCCGACTCCATTTTCCTTGTGGGCGTCGCACCGAGCTCACGGGTTTGAGTAGAGTAGCCAGAGACGAGCCTAGTGGTAGTGCGAGTGGGAAGAAGGAGGTCTGGGGATTTCTGTAGGAGTGGAAAAAGAGGAGTAGGCGTTTTCTGTACGAGTGAGGAAGAAGGTGAGCTGGGTTTTCTGGACGAGTGAGGAA
>NC_041387.1:165322896-165363155 GCF_002162155.2 Triticum dicoccoides | reverse complement strand
CTACTCGCTTTTTGCCAAGAACCGCTCTCTTCTTTTGCGTTGCTGCATTGGAGCTGGCGCATGGACTTGGCTGACTGGCCATGCATGCAGGATGCATGTGCCCGCCGGCCACTGCATGCACCTAGTTTGTTACTACGCCTATTTAATAGGGTGGTTATGGAGTAAATTAAGGAGATTTATTTTCTCTGTGTGCATCCACCAAATTAGAGGATGTGGTACTGGATGCAGACACTCACATTAAACTAACATTCAGAAGAACAAAAGTTCAGCATGTCTATGCATCTCAATGATTCACCATACTATAACCAATACAAAGTTGTGAGAAGGTGTGGAAATAAAGAAAATCGGTCGATGCTTCTCTGAGCAAAGGGCCTCCCTGCGCACGCATTAATTTCCTAGGCATGTTTGTTTCTTCTCAATGTTGCGAGCACTTTGAGCATGTTGGCAACTCCACAGCTAGCTAGCTGCCTCATCTTGCAATTGATGCTAACACATTTGCAGCAAACACATGAGTCAATAGAGATGACTCAACATGGGTCCATATTGTGCAGTTCCCCTGAAATCATATTCATTGTCTTGAATCTGAAAAGATAGGAAAAGAGTAGCTATACTTAAACGGTGTTGCAAAACAGTAGCCCATATCAATAGCTCGGCATGACAAAACATGATCATCTGGACGAAAGGGGATACTGGCCAGCCTGAGGAAGATTATATATGATTTCATAAGTCCTTGGTTGATTTCCACCTTCGGCTGCACTGCTTGTTTGCTCCTCCACACATGAGAGGATCGTTCCGCACTGCATTCAGCAAGTCAACGTACGAATAAGCTAATGTCATCTTGCGGTGGTCATTGTACCTAGTTACGAATGTAGGAATACCTGGAGCACCATGAGGTTAGCTGACAGTAGGTAGATGCAGCCATATAAATTTTGTGCGGTGCTACCAAAATTGAGGTTTGTGTCCCTTACCGTTATGAGAATTCTTCTTGAAGTTGGTAGAATTTGACGGCTTGTTCTTTGCATCGAACTTGCCTTTCCCCTGAGATTTGTTCTTGTTGTTTTGGGGCTGGTTGGGCTAGAAGTTCTTCTTGTGTACCATGTGGGCACTAGAAGCCCCCTCAGCGAACCGAGCACGTGTGTCTTTTGCTCTCGCCTTCTCCTCAAAATCAAGAGTGCTAATGAGATCCAAAACAGAAAACTCAAGTCTCTTGTTTTTCAGAGAAGTAGCAAAATCGTTCCACGAAGGTGGAAGCTTGGCAACGATGGTCCTAGCAACAAATTTGTCCGACAACACACACTTAAAGTACTCAAGTTCCTTAGAGAGTGACTGTATCTCATGAGTCTGCGGAACAACAGAGAGCTCATCAGTCATCTTGTCTTCACAGAATTGCTCCATGACGTACAACTCGTTGCCAGCGCCCGAGGGCCCAAACGTGGCCTCGGGTGCAGCCCACATGTCTTGACATATATGAATCCACAATGGAATCGTCAAGAACACTCAGCAGGGCGGCTTTGAAGAGAGTATCCATGTTCTAAAAAGCTTCCTGCTGTGTAGGATTAAGAACGCCCTCAGGCTTACCCTTAGTGGCGTCATAGCAGTACATGATCTGGAACCAATATACTGCTCTTGTGCGCCACCTTTTATATTGCACCCCCTTAAAAGTAGGCGGCTTCAAAAGCGCAGGAAAACCACTCGGAGTAAATTGCCTGTAATCATGTTTTTGTATTGGATTGTTGAATATATGAGCAATTTAGTATGAGATTTAATCCAAATCAGCAGTAAATAGATCATGACGACAATTGCAAACATCAAAGTAATGATGCGAACTAAACCAGGAGGACAGAATCATATAATGTACAACGGGAGTAGAACCGATGTGGTTGATGTTGTCACTCATGTCGTTGTTGAAGAGGTTACCAAGGTCGGGGAAGAAGGCTGTCGTTGAGGAAGTCGTCGCTGGCAGCAGTCACAGGAGTGTGCTCCCCAAAAACATGATCACCCCTCTCCCGTAGAGGATCACGAAAGGCGGGGTTCGGAGGACTACTGTCCCTTCTCGCGGTGCATGCCGGAAGGAGGGCTGGAGAAGAATTGCGTGGCGGCGCTAAGATCTGGAATGGTGCGGAACCATATGATACAGCGGCGGCTAGGGTAGAGCATGTCAGGTCAGTTGTGCGAGTATAATAGTAGGCCTTTGGCCCCCAAACCCCACGTCCAAGTCAATAATAGCTCAAAAAATGTCAATAATAGCCCCACCAAGGTTTGTCTCAAAAAAACAGAGTAATTAAGGCATCCGTTAGTCCCTTTAGTATAAATACTATATCATTAATAGTGGCCACTCCTTTTGTCTCACAAAGTATGTTGGAGTACAACCGGCTACACGTTTACAATCCGCTTCTCTTCTCTCTCCTCTTCTCTCTCCTTCAACTAAGCACAAATACTATATTTAAATCCTTATAGCATGCTTATGTCATCTAATTGTAGTACTTGCTCTAAAGTTACTCTCCACTGTGTAGTCTGAAATGCTAGGCGTGCAGCGGGCGGTGCTCTCGGTCGGTGCGCCGCTTCAACGAAGGAAGCAATGAGAGGTTGCGTCGCCCTGACTTGCCATCAATGTGGAGCGGCAGGCTCAGCTCGCGCCGGGCGGGAAGCGCGCGCGGGAGGGGGGAGGGTTTTTTGTTGGGCCAAGAAGGTGAGAACACAACTTGGGATCGGTCTGGACGGGGAAATATCATGTGCTCCCATACTCTGCATATGACACTAGTCTATGTTACTACTCCCTCCTTTCCGGTTTATAGAGATGTTTAGAGTAACATAGTAATATGTTACAGTATAAGTTACTCCCCACTATGACCAGCCTTGGCCTCTCCCAGTGCTCCACCATGTATAGCTGCTAAGCCTGCCACGTAGGCATAAAATATGATGTGGCACCAATAAACAAAGCACCAATGCATTGAAGACTTGAGTCACTAAGCCATTTAATGGACTTAGCACCTCATCTAAAGAGCATGGTTAATAGTATAGCTAGCTGCTGGCTATAAGCCAGTGCCATGTCATCTACAGCCCATCTTATAGTCAACATGTACAATAGTACTCCCTCCGTTTCTTTTTAGTCTGCATATAAGATATGCTCAAAGTCAAACCTTGTAAAGTTTGACCAACTTTGTTAGAAAAAATATATACATCTACAATACTAAAGCTATATGGTATGAAAATTAATTTCATGATGCATCTAACAATATTGATTTCATATTGTGAATCTTAATATATTTTTCTATGAACTTAGTCAAAGTTCACAAAGTTTGACTTTGACCAAATCTTATATGCAGACTAAAAAGAAACGGAGGGAGTAGATCAAAAGTGTACTACTTTTTTTATTATGTGGCCCACCTTTCATTCTCACAAAGTGGCTAGGAGCACGTGCTAGAGCTGGCTCTTCACGAAGAGCCCGCTTACCTTCTCTCACCTCTTCTCTTTCCTCCAACTAAGCAGAAATATACTAGTTTATTCCTTATAGCCCGCTGACTCAACTCTATTGTACTAGCTCTAAGCACATCTAAGCCCTTACTAGCACCCCCTTGACCGTGGACCTTGACGGTGTACGTCACCTTGTGTCTCATAATTTTCCTCGTCATCATCTGAGTCCTAGAAGATCTCACCCACACCATCATGAGCATGCAGCTGCCTTGATAGACAACGTGCGCAGAAGGAGTAGAGGCGACAGGGTACGCACCACCACCACGTCGTGGGCACTCCGTATGTGCTCGTGTTCATGCAGCGTGCGTGTTTTTCCATCGGTGCTAGCTCTAAGTCCAAGGCTGCGGTCGTCTTTGTCTCCGACTGGTAGTTGAGCAACGACGGCAAAGAGGTGCTGCAAGATATGCGTATGCGCCGTTGCATGCAAGCTTCACCGTAGCACGACGAACCGGACATCACCGCGGATGGCGCACGCCTCCATGCAGCCGAGTGTGTGCGCATGCATGTGTTATTCACGTGCATTCTGCGGTCGAACGTGTGTGCATGGACGTGTTGTGTACGTGTGTTGTGTGCTCCATGCTGTGCGCATATGTGCATGAGTTGGATCGAATGGAGTTAGTGCGTTGACTTGTGTACATGCGTGGTTGTATGCGTCCTGTACATGCGTGGCTTGTTGCGTGGTTATCAATAATTCAATATAAATTACTCCCTCCGTTCCTAAATATAAGTCTTTCTAGCCATTTCAAATAGACTACAACATACGAATGTATGTAGACATATTTTAGAGTGTAGATTCACTCATTTTGTTTCGTATGTAGTCCCGTATTGAAATCTCTAAAAAGACTTATATTTGGGAACGGAGGGAGTATAAAACATCTTCAACTTAGCATCCTGATGTACCGTTTCTAGTGGTTAGCGAAAAGTTCATGTTCTTTTATTTGTTTATAGGTGGGCAGCCGGCAAAAAACAGGGGAAAACACGCAAGGTTCCTTGTAGACGCTCCACCGCGACGTTCCTTCTCGGTCGTCGGGAATCTATGCTCTTCAACTCTTTTCTTTTACGTGAGCTTTGTTCATCCTTTTCCCAACACGTGAGAAACCTAGCATCAAGGTGCACGTGTCATGCAAGAAAATGGAGATAATCAGATAAGCAGTGCATAAGTGAGTCATGCGGGGGGAAAAGCGGGGGGAAACCCTTTTTTGTAAGTGAGTCACGCACTTCGATGGCACCTACATAAGATTTTTTCCCTCGATGGCACATGAATAATGCGCGTACTCAACGACGGAGCATGGGATGGTAGCAATGACATGGTCAGCCCTTTTTGGAGAGAGTACGTACTACTACCTACGTCCTAGTTTATTGGTCCCCTTAGTATTGTGTGTCAAACTTTGACAATAGATTTAACTAATAAAATAATAATGCATGTTTTTAAAAATTATATCCTTGGATTCGTATTTGAACATAGTTTCATGTGATATTATTTTCAGTTACATGCATTAACATTTTGTTAATAAAATTCAAGGTCAAAATTTGGCACAAAATGCGAAGGGGACCAATAAACCAGGACGGAGGTAGTAAATAACTTTGATGTGTCCCATCAACTCGCAGAACGACGAGAAACTTGATTACGCCTTCTCCCTCGCCAACGCGTGCGCGGTGGCTCGCAGCACGAGGAGAAACTTTTGCTTACAAGCGGTGGACGTGCAGCAGTTCATTTGGTGTCAGATTGCCAGAAGCACTATTGTAGAACCATCGACTTCCGGAAGAGGCAAAGAGCCAAGCCCAAGGTCACCTACTAACCTTAGGCTAGGCGTAGTGGGAGTAACATAAGCAGGGGTACCTCCTTTTTTTATTCTACTACACACGAATATCAAGGTGCTGGTTACGTAGAACAAATTTCCTGGAGTCCGTGCTCAGCCCTCCTCTATCTCTCTTCTTAGCCAGCCAGCGGACGCGCGGAGCCCATCATCTGTTTGCTCACATGCGGTCCCACATGTCAGTGAAAACGCAAGAGGACCCACTGAACCTGCACATCTTTCACCTCGACGTGCTGGTGATGAAAAACAAATCCAATAAAGATCTTCGGTGGCCACTTTTGGAGTTACTCAAGAGTAGTAAGATTCTATTTACAGTTTAACCCAAGATGCACATCACGTGGCTTCAACTACCACTCTATTTTCTTGCATGACATGACCTCGATGCTGGATGTCCCTCGTGTCGGCAAAAGGAGGAAGAACCCGACCAAATCTCCGGTTGTGCTGTCGGATTAGACTAGTTGTGCTAACTTCAAAATTTTATTGTGTACTCCCTCCATTCCAAAATACTTGACTTCCATTTGTCCAAAAATGGATGTACCTATATAGTAAAACATGTCTAGATACATCTATATTTTTACAAATAGAAGGCATGTATTGTGGAACGGAGGGAGTAGAATGTATGCAAATTTTGGTATTGGGAAGAAGAGTACATCCATATATTGATAGAGCATTGGAGTTGGCCTTACAAGTGGGACCGCTGTTGAGGAAACCGACTATCGGCAAACCCTCACCTCGCCCGCCGCGCGATGGCTGAGTTAGAGAAACGATGAGGTTGAAGATTGTTCTAGCACGACTCCAAGAAATATGGTGTCAGATGGAAGTCGTGCTGTGGCATGTGCCGTACTCCTAGACGTGGATGCTTGTTCTGGCCCATGCCACCCTAATACTCCTACTACTTACTATATAGTACTAGTATCGAGGTTTCGAGGTGCTGGTTACGTATAGCGAACACATTAACATATGGCTACAGTAAAAACACCCGCCCGACGCGCGAAGCATCTGAAGCTAGTACAAATAGTGTACTACTATTGTTGATTGGCCTCATTCGATAACATGTTGCAATGCACGTACAATTATGTATTCGGAAAAAAAAATTGCCTCGTCGCACCACTCACTCAGAGAAGCGACTCGAAATCCATTCATAAATTTAGTAAGTCTATCACAGGCATATCATTTTATTACATACAACAGGTCATCAACCCACATCAACAACGAGGATACATTATAAATACTAAAGTTTTCATCAAAAAACAAATAACAAGCAATGAAATGAACTTCAACTCAATCAATCCTCGTCGTTGGAAACGCTTGCTTTGAACCACAAGTGATTCTCTGGGACGGGCCATCAATTCTCGATCTCGAGACCAATGCAGGACTGATCATCCAGGCTGAAGCGGCCTACTATATCAGTACCAGGGTAGGGAACCACCCAAATGTCCGAGGTATAGACACAGTTGCTTCTCATAAATGGTACTAGTAATGTTGTGTCAACAGCAGTTGGATCGCCTTTCACCATCATCGGTTAGATTTGTCCAAGGAAGAGCGAGTTTTCTCCAAGACTATCAATTATGTACCAGGGAGAAGATGTTGGCGCTAGCACACTAGTATCCATCCCGAATACCATGCAACGGGTGTGGGAATAGGTCCGGAGAGTGCGACCATGGGAGACAACACGTGCTCCCTCAGTAGTAACAAACTCAGTGCGCTGTATACACAAAAGAAGAGGTGATCCATCGGAATTATTTGCCAGGCGCCACTGAGTATATACGTTCTGCTCGTCCTCATGCTCGTGATCATCACCATCGTCATCTCCCCCTTGGTTATAAAAATTTTCAATTATAGGTGGTGGAATGTTCACAGGAGCTTGGAAACACAAGATTAGTAAAGGGAAACTTGCTAACCCGCATGCATGTGGATAAAACAATTATAATTACGGTGGAAGACAAACATACCGAAAGCATAAGGATTCCATGCAAAAACAGTGCCATGATTGGTGGCAGAAAACACAAGGCCCTCGTATTGAATTGCATCATAGTACACATCCGTGTATAGAAACTGATTTTTGAGCAATATCCGTCCAGTCGAACCATGAAGGACGGCAACAAGCTTGCCGAAGTAATTCCAAGAGCGGTTGGGAACTCAAAAAATTGCTATCTTCTGTAGAAGACAGTCACCATGATCGTATTTGAATGTGCGTACAATACCGGTGTGCTCAACCTCTGGGCAGTCTGCTGATATTTTTGGAAGTGCAACCCGGTCACGAGTGTACACATTCACAAGTTCCCACTCGTAGTTGGACCTAATGTAAACAACCCAATCTCCATTTGCGCCTGCCCAATCCTTGCCCTCAAGCAATGGCATCTTAACATCATACATATCATTATCAAGCGGCATCAACTTGCACAAGCCAAGGCCTCCGTCGTCCCCGCGCCAGTAGTCATCAGGGTCACGGTGAAGAAGATAGGGCAGATCAAACTGCTCCTTGACTCTTGGGTTCCTTGTAATGATGTTATTAGTTGAGTCGAGAATGGGCTTGAACGAACCTGCCATGCTAGCCGAGGTGATGACGTCGCACCGATCAATGAGTTCCTCCACCACGTCATCTTTTAGATCGGGGCAAGAATAACGGGGTCGCTTCCGGCTTGTTCCCTCCATGGAGAAGACGATCGAACAATGGCAGAAGGAAGGGCGAAGGGCTGACAGAAAATGGAGGAGGGGGAGGAAGAGCGTGCAACAGCAGTTCCAAACCGAGAGGGAAAGGCGAAGAGTCGGTGGACGGTTGCCAGTTTGCCACGGTTCGTGAAGAAGCGCCCCGGCCTACACGTCCATTCAGAAATACTAGTAGAAAAGGACTCGCCGTCATCTCATTGATATGTTGGAACGGGACCACATGTCAACGAAACATGGCGTGTAATTTCTCGTGCGAAATGCGATCTGGCCGCGTTGGCCCGAGGTGCCGCATTATTATTATTTTTTGAAAGTTTGACGCATTAGTTATCGACCTTTATTTTTTTTAACATGCAATCTGAATGGATAGCTCCTGTGGTCATCACACGTGAGCCGATATAGTGATGGTTGATTTGCCCAAGCAACTTATTACTGGGGGAATATGGGAGTACCAGCGGATTCAAGGAACAGAGAAATGATGGTTGCTTCGTTTGAGCAACATACTGTGGCGAAGGTGGGGCTCTGTGATTTGACTGCTCACTAGTCATTACTACTGCGATGCAACGACCGACGTGAATCTTTCCCTGAAGTTGTGTTGTGCACTCAATATTGCCGCATGGCAGGTGGAGCCAGATGAAGGATGTCCAACATGTCGGCGAAACGAAGTTGAATTGTTTCTGGCATTGCTATCGATCCTTCAGGATTTTTTTATATGTACGCATAATTTTGATGAAATTGTACTATGATGCTATGAAGGTTTCAACTTTGGTTCCCACAGGAAAAAAAAGGTTTCAACATAGGATTCATGTGTCTTGCCTCGAGATTATCTCGTTACAACATTCCATCAAATACAAATGAAACTACCATGGCTAATGCATCTCAATGGTTCGCAGATCAGAGCCAATATTCACATCACAACTAAAGACAAAGTTGTGAGAAGGTATACAAATAAAGAAAAAATATAATTGATCGATGTTGTTCGTAGGCATGGCTCCATTTCCTTGGCACAGTGTTCATTGCTTGGCAGCTAGTTTCACCCAGCTCTGTACCCAAAAAAGAGGTGTATGAAGGACACCACAATCCGATCATTTTGTGCAGCTCCACTAAAATCGAGCGGACCATCCCTGTTTGCAAAGATATCCAGTCAGTGTGATTACAATAATAGTGGAACTAGATGATGAAACATAATGCACATAAATAGAAGCCGATCACCTCTATGATCTCTCTTTAGGACTAACTTCTTGTTGGAGAAGATAAGGCACGAAGTTGGACGAGGAGGATAGCAAAACCAGTCTCCCTTTCCGCAGTCCCACAGAAATGTAAAAACGTTGCCCGTGTGACATTTTGGCGGAACTGCACAAAACACTCTTTAGAAAAGTGATTTGTGCAGTTCACCAAAAGGTCGCAATAGCAACGAGGTGAAAATGGATAGCCTTGTTTGCAAAAGGAGGTCGAAAGGAAACAATTACTGCCCAATAAAACGAGTTGAAGACACATACGCCGAAAAAAAGAAGCATGTTCCATGTAATAAGGGAAAGATAGCACATGGCGGTTTATCAAAAATGGTTTGAGGACGAGATTGCAAGATGGAAAGTACGCCGGCCGAGATACGATTTAAGCAAACAACTAAAGAAGATCCACATGCAGCAACGTGGGAAGATGGGCAGTGGAGCAAGGCCGGAGGAAGCTGTACCTGAGGGTCATCGGGATGTTACTAGGAGGGCGCTAGCGGTCGGGATCTGCCCATACTGCGGCAGCGAGCAAGTGGCGAAGGCCCTACCGCGTCGGAGCTTGGTCAGAGAGAACGGCGGGTACCACAAATCGGGACGTGTTGCCTCAACGCCGTCGAACAGAGAGACGATGCACATCCTCCCTTTCCACTGACGGACGGGATGCGGCCGGATCACTGACCAACACTGAGAGAGAGAGGCCACTGCGGCCTTGTGTGAGATAGTGTGACGAGAGACAAACCCATTTTTTCATTTTCCCCATGGTAATCGTTTTATATTCTATATGTGCCACTGAGGAATATATAACTTTATTTAATGCTAACGCGTCAAGTCGAACTTTGTTCTGTCTAGGCGTGGTACCCGACCCTCCTTCGAGTAAACAACAGCTACACGCGTCAAATTATCACGTGGGCTGCCTTTTCATACAAAAATGAACTCCATCGTGTACCTGCGCGGATGTGGCCGGGAACGAGACGTGAGTACGTGCGTCCTGCGTGCACTTCTTCTTTAGGTGCAGGTACATATGTGGGTGGGTGTGAGAGAGATGGTTTGTGCGAAATAGAGGCAATGTGTTGATGATATCTCAATAAGAAATATGTAACATATGCGATGTGTGTGAAACGGAGTCATGGACGTGAGATATCGATAGAATTGAAAACAAGGATGAAGTGTGTGCATGCGCGATCGATAAAGAGTGCCTTCGAATTTGTGTTTGCCCACGTCAAAGATACATGGTGGATGGCCTACTGGAATTTGAGAGGGTAGAGGTGCAGTTTTTCTCCATGGCATGGATACCTACCTACAACGTTCGACTATTGGTGTGTGGGGGGGAGGGGGTATAGACCGATCGACTAGTATATGTGTGGGGAAGAAGAGAGACCTAGCTATGTATTGAGGGAGATCGATCGACATCCATGGATATGTGTAGCAGAGGAATAAAGTTGGGAAAAAGACAAAGGTAGAGCGTCGGAGGGTTGGTGGTGGAGTGGCGTCTCACAAATGGTGGGAGAGGCCTGCTAGACAAACAGAGGGTATGAGTGCAATATCAATAATAGAGGGCGGGGGATGTCTGTCTGTCTATGCACGTGTGTGTGAGAGACGGGTCGGGAGGTATTCAAGGATGATGAGGGGAGAAGATATGGTTGTGGTAAGCATACGTAACTACATAGGAAGATCAACTGTCGTGTGTCCTAGAAAAGGAGAGACATAACTAGCGAGGTAAGTGTATTGGTGCTTGGTGAAAACGAATTATAGTCGGCATGGCTATATGTAGGGAGATCAGTTCATATACACGCCTGCATGTGTTAAAACCAAATAAGGTCCGGAGAGGCAGACAGGGGGAGAGGGTGTGGCTAGGAGGTGGTGCGAGAGGCCTACCATGTCGAGGGGGGAGGAGTGTGTGAGTATGTGATCAATGAAAAGAGGGGCGGGAGTGTGCGCCTGCGTGGAATCGTATTGGACATAGGGGGGCATGGACGGTGAGAAGAGAAGAGGGGAAGTATATATGTGTTTGTTGTAGGCACACTTGGCTAGAGAGGTACATCGACCGGTGTGTGCCGGAAAGAAGGAGCCGGGGGCCTACACACACCGCTGGTGGACAACCTAAAGAGAAATAATGAACGTGCGCGATGGACAGGACGCTAAGGGTGGGTGAGAGGGGGGCAGGCGTGTGCATGCACGATAGGAAGTTAGTGCTAGCTAGATACAAGTAGAAGAGGATCTTGAAGGTGTAAAAGATGAACAAAGATCATAATTCATTATAAAAAAAGTGGATACGAATACTTGAAGAAGATATCATAATGTAGAATATTGATTATAATTTGGGCTAATGTGTGGCTTTTGCAGGTCAGGTCTAAATACTTGTCACAATGTAGGGGGCAGGGCACTATACTTTGTGTGATAAACACGGTGTACGTATGGAACATGGTTTAGATTGTGAATATATAGTTAGTACATCAAATATACTATTATTTGGAATCAACATCAAGTGTATTCAAAAAATAGAATTCGAGTTCATGTAGTACACATAGTTCATATCTATCTCTATAGTAATCATGTGGTGTGTTATTAAGGTAATACACGAATGATGGTTGAAGTTGGCAACAATCATGATTGTAGATTCTTATTGAAATAGAGAAACAAATTCAAATTTAGTTCGAATTGCAGCGGTAGTATAGATAGTTCGAATGCACTAAAATGTTGGTATGAGTAGATTACATGCATTATACAGCAAGTGAAAAAATTTAATCGGACATAACATGGATTCATACTCCCTCCTTCCATCTATATAGGGCGTAATGAGATTTTTAAGACCGCCTTTGACTATTGACAAGATTAATAGTACATGTCATGCACAATGTGAAAATTATATCATTGAAAGAACCTTTCACAGACGAATTTAACGGTGTGCTTTGTGCAAGTTGCATGTCATATATTATTGCTCTAATATTTGGTCAAAGTTAGCATAAAAAAACGCATTAGGCCCTATATAGATGGAAGGAGGGAGTAGCTTTGAATTGCATTTGTATAGTAAAACGGGGCAAGACTCTCTCTTTGTGTGGTGTGAGTAGTTTTATATTTTTTGTTTTATTTTTGGTTGAGGGAAGTGTGAATTGATTTGGTACGTACAAGTACAATATTACTACACGTTAGGCTTGTCCCTAAAATTCAACCCGCGTCTTGTTATATCCCGAAAATTCAGATATCGTGCTCCCAGAACTGGCGCCTTCACAACCCGCGCCTTGCTATGCCGAAATTACAACGCGCGCGAAAACTCCCTCCAGCCGCCAAATCCCGACACATGAAATCCCCCTTCTAACCCTGAGCCAAAAGGGCCGCTAGTTCAAATCGGTGGGGGGGAGTACTTTTGTAACACACCCTACATTTTGGACAAGCGCGTCCCTAAGTCATGCTTCACCCCCTCCCATCGCCCCCTTTTCGCCATTCAAAATCCCAGGCTGCCATAACCTCTCCGCTCCAGCTGTGAAACCCAAACCTCCTCCGTCCGCCACCTCACCACTGCCCAGCCGGAGCCTCTTCCCCGACGACGGCGTCCACCACAACAGCTCGACTTCCCTCGTCCACCTCCCCGGATGAGGATCCTTCGTCCATCTCATCGTCCCGCCGGTTCAGCCACCCCGTCCTCCACCTCCAAGGAGCTTCTCCGATGATTGCATCGTCTATCGCGGCTGCTCCATCCCCACAGCGCCACCTTAACCTGCTCCACCGGTACCACATCATCCTCACCGACTCCTCGAACGAAGACGAGGCCTACTCGGCGCCACCAAAGAGGTTGTACACTCATCGCATCGCACCTTCTCCTTAACTCGACCTCCCGGTGACGACGGTGCTCCATTCCGCACCCCCATGGAGTTGCTACCTTGAAGCCGGCGCCGCGGGTGACATCTCCATGGCGTCTCTCCCCCAGTGCGAGGCCCCTTCGGTGGCCGCATCCATACCAGCCGGATCTGCTGCTGCTGCGCCGACTCTCGCTCGCTCGCTCAACCTGCTCCTGCTGCTCCGGCTCTCGCTCGATCGCTCGCTCGTCCAGCTGTTGCTGCTGCTCTCCCCCTCGCTCGTGCTGCTGCTCTGCTCCGATTTCGCCACACTTCAGTCAACTGAATCGACTTTTGGGTCAGTCGATTTTCAGGGGTTGGGGGGCTCGCCGGAGTTAAGGAAGAACCACCCGCAGCAGGGACGGGGGCTCGCCGGAGAGGTACCTCACTATCTATCTCAGGGTTCAGGGTGGGGGCGGGGGCCTAGAGGGCTGGCCGGGCGGCGGTGGGGAGTTGTTTCGGGGCGGCGAGGCGGCGCTGGGGCCGGCGGTTCGGCCGGTGGTGGCTGCCGGCTCAAGGGGGTGCAGGTTGAAGATGAACTGCAGGCCCTCCCTAAACTACATGTCAAGTGCCTCTCTGCTACCATTGTGTTCAGTTTCGACAGTAGCATTCAGATTCTACAGTAAATTTCAGTTTCGACAGTTAAGTTCAGAGTCAACAGTTTTTACCTCATCTGTTGTAGTCAGGTGGTTTTTGGTGATGTAAATTTTACATCCATTTTACATCATCTATTGGAGATGCTATTAGAATCCCACTTGAGATTGACGATGTATGTCTTGTGCTACTTCAGCCTTGACGTCTTACGGCTCATTGGAACTCCTCCAACGACAGAACGATCTAGCACAACAGAGCAGTGCCCTGGACGCCGTCTACAGATTCCTCAGATCTTCCTCCACACCTCCGACAGCCACCTCTGCCTCAACTGCTTCAGAGACCAACCTAATGATGCTGAGGTCGACACGGCTACGGCAAAGAGGTTGTACACTTGTTGCACCACTTATTACTATACATTCATGTCGATCCATTAGGGCTATTTTGGTTCAACGGAAAAACATAACAATAAGTAATTTTCCAATGGCACTCTACTATTCAATTATTCACGCATTTTGTTGAAAGGAATGAAGCAAAAACATCCACCTGGACGTACTTTTCAAAATCTATGCGTGAAAATAAGACCAAGTGCATTAGTGCTAGAATAACATTCTAACTGTACACGCTTTCATATGGTTTCACTTTATTTTGGCCATGTTTCTTTGCATTCCTCTCCTCTTCCAATTCCTGTAAACCAAACACCCAAGTTGACAGAAATCATGTGTTTACAAATGCTCTGTTTACCATGTGTATTTTCCTATCCTATTCTGGTGTTTTTCGTATCCCTGCGTTTTAAGAATCATGCAAGCCAAATGAGCCCTTACAGAATTACTTCAGTTAGAGGTACATGTTGAAGGGAACTTTGTGTGGTTTGTCCTGCTCCTGCCGCGACGTCGTCCACCACACCTGAGCTGCTCCATCGACAGAAGCATCCACCAAACCAGACATCACGACTCCTAACCGTCTTTCGTAGGCTCAGATCTCCTTCCCTGCCGCCGGCACCCACCACAATGGCATCACCATCATCGACTCAGCAGATGAACCTGAGGAGTACACGGGTCCACAAGAGAGGTCGCCCTCTTTTGTTTCTGCTTATGTTATGCATTGCTTAAACTTACCTGCTACTTTATCGTCCTGTTTAGCAATTGGACTCCCAAGTCAGGTCCAAATTAATGTTCAGACTTGAGTTCTAAATTAGTTGTGGGGCACATATCGAGGCAGCAATGAATAGTATGTCTGTCTAATATCTGTTTCACCTAGGGTATGCCTATGTTGTTCATCTTGGGTGGGAAACAAATAGTAAAGCAATCATCCTATGTCTTTTTATTAATTTAAAGCAATCATCAGCCTGCTATCATTATTTTTGGATCCATCCACTGGTTGTTACCATCACTCTAAATTTTTGCATGCTCTCCTTACATAATCTCACCATATTTTTTTCGTATGCATGTCAGATATTGTACACAGTCATGCTGAACATGTACAGAAAAAGAGAAGAGTTTTGCGTGGCAATACAATGTCATGTAGACATCGCTCCATGGTGGGTTCAATTGCAAACCCTCCCCACCTCTCTCTAGATTGTAATCCAGAGCAAGATATCTGTTCTAAGGCGGATTCAGATGCCGCCGACCACTCCTATTTACCCCCCAAGGTGTTTGCTCTACCTTGGCATGACGATGTTAGTCATATCATGCATATGTTGCCTTGCAGTGCCTACTTTTGACATCATATATGTCATCTGCTTAGTTTAGACATGTTCTGTAATGCCACCTGTTTAGTTTCTATATCATATATGGGAATTATGTAGTCTCATGTCTTTTAGCCAGCCATAATATATGTGAAATGTGCAATGCTATCCTGTTTAACCAGGCATCATATATTTGAATGATATCTTGCCCATCCTTTTCTTCATTACATTTCCATTTGTCGACAATGTTTGTACATTAAACTACTCTTCCTGTGAATCAGCCATTTGGGTGGGAGATGGAAAAATCTGGAGTGAAAACAAGGCCTTTAGAGTAGACAATGCTACCTGTCGAAGCAGATCTCTTGTTGTGTCCCGATAGCTCCTCGGACATGGATTCAGAGACAGATGACCAGTCCTATTCCCCCACTGAGGTGTATGCTCTAACTTTGCATGGTTATACTGCTCATATCATGCATATGGTGTCTTGCATTGCATAGTTTAGACATCATATACACAATATTTAACACCATGTTCTTAGTTCAGACATCATATCGAATGCCCTCTGTTTAGCAGATAAATCACATATGTGAATTAAATGATGCGATCCTGATTACTTAGATAACATGTAGGTGAATTATGTCATGCGATCCTGTTTAGTTATTCATCATATCTTTGAATTGTGTTATGCTATGCTATCCAGTTTAGATAGACATCATATACGTGAAATTATGTCATGCTATCCATTTTAGTTAAACAATATACATGTCAATTATTTCATGCCCTCTTTTTTCCACACTACCTATTGCATCTGTCTCTCATACAATGTCTGTACATTCAACTATGTTTCCTATTTATCAGCCATTTGAATTGGAGTGGGTGATGCCAGTATCTAGCTGACTAAAAACACGGTCTTCAAATAAAACAGTGCTACCTCTTGGTGGAGATAGCACCCCAGTTGTACATGCACAACAACCAGCCCTACCACACATAACCCAAACTCTCGCAGATTGTACCCCTACTGCGATGAACAGAGAACCAGCTTCACCAAATCTAACCCCAACCCCAGCCGACAGTAACCCAGTTCCTGTTGACACAGCACCATCTCCACCACAGAGCTCCCAAACAAGAACAGTTAGTAAGGCAATTCCAGTGCCCAAAGGGCCAGTACTATCATGGTGAACCCCAACTCCACCAGTTAGTACGCCTATTCCTATGGAGGAAGCACAACCAGCTAGTCATAGTTTAGCATCTATCGCATTTGATGTTGTTAAATTGTATGTGCGTATCTTCCCATCTTGGAAATATTATACTGAAGATGAAGGAAAATGCCAGTTGCAGGTGTTTGTCCAGGAGTTATGTGTAAGTAATGTTATTCATGGCAATTACTTTGCTTCGTCCCATACATCCTACCTCCATGATGGTTATAATACAACAAATTTTCCCATTTTTCTCTATAGAGAAGGACCGATTTGGAAACTCAGGATGAGGTAACCTATGCTAATACCTCTGCTATCTTCAAGAATGCTTGGTGGCAGTATCGGAATTACCTGAAGAAAACGTACTTCACTGGCAAAGAAACTCATCAAATTCCCTTACGTTCTCCCGAGACACATTTACTGGACGATGACTAGGAACGCCTTGTTCTGTACTGGTCCCGAACCAAGAATGTGGTAAGCTCTATGAGATCATTTTATATTTTTAAGTATTATATTCTTGCGTCTTGCTGTACTCTGTTCATGTAGAACAAGTGCCTAAACCTGAAGAACAACTGTTCTAATTTAAGATTCCATTGCTATCATAGTTCAAAAAAGCGCTAGGCATTAATTGTGTGTTTTGCCACCGCCTTGCGCTTTACTGACCAAAGCGCATGCTTATGCGCAGTTATGCACAGATTAAGCGTAGTTATGCGCAATGCGTTTTGCCAAGGCCGAGAGCCTAGGCGCGCTTAAGCGCTCGCTTAGGCGCGCCTTTTATAACTATGATTGCTTTGCTATTGTATCACTGTATTTACTCATACAAACTTATTTCTAAATTGAAGGATCTAATCGAAACTCCAATGGCACAACAGGTATATTCACACATGTTTCTTTAACAGGTTTGCTCTTATCAATACCTCTGTTGATTTCAATTTCAATTGTGTATACAGTTGACTTTCATATCATGCACATTACTAGCATCACAACAGAGCCAATAGTGTTGTTGTACATGTAGACCTGTGGTACCCATCTGAAACCGTGTTCTGTCGTGTAGTTTCCCACACTTTGTATCTTTCACTGTTGCTTTGTCTTGAACGAACCGTGTCTCTATTTTGATTTGGCAAGACAATGAAGTGACCATAGGACATAGATATATGTTTGTTTGATGCTTTTATTATGTACTAGTACTTGGCAATAGAAGACTTGGTAGTTTAATCCTGTCCACCTTACTAATGAAATGGTTCACCAAAATGAGTTTCATATACTAATACATGCTAAACTTGTTATGTGTCTGCTTGTTTCTTCTTTTAGAATGCTGACAGAATATTGGGGAAGAGCGCCTTATTAAGCAATGGTAAAGGAAGTAATGCAGATAAGGTTCAGGATAGTGACACATCCTTGTTGGTCTCGAACAAAGCTAATAAAACAACTAAGGAAGACTATCTTGAAGACAGCGAGACAACCCCAAAGTCCTGTCTTGGTTTAGTGTTCGAGTTACTGGCCACTACCGCTTGCACAAGCTATTCAAACTCACTGTGTGAATCGGTTCGGTTTCTTGAGTCTCAACTACAAGCTGAAAGACATCGATCTGCTGTGCTGCGACAAGAAGCGGAAGGACTGCGGAAGTCCCTGGAGCATTCAGATGCATACTTTCTGGTGCAACAACAAGCATTGGAGGATTTTAGCACCAAACAGGACAAAGCGAATAAGCTTGCTAAGCTTATTGCCAGCATGGTGGGTACCCAGGATAATGTTTCTTGAGCTCTTCTAAAGTTGTTTCAGTTATGCTCTTGTTTTGCTGCCGCGTTTATTTGCACTGGTGGCCAATTTTGACGGCCAGTGTATGTAATATGCTGCTTTGTTCCCTATATTTGGACTGGTGGCGAACTTTGATGCCCAGTGGATGTAATATGTGTAATAGTAGTAATATGCTAGCATTAATTGCTTTCTTATTTATTTCCTTATTGTCTTGTTTAGTTGTTTCCTTGTAGTCACTGCAGTTCTTTTTCTGTGTTTTTCTAGTGGCTACGGTAGCCTATTTTTGGTAACTACGACAAAATAATCATGGCAACACACGGACTATTGTAACCATGGGCCTCCTGCAGGCCGTAATATCCATGGGCCTTCTTTCTGCCGTAGGATCCATTGGCCTTCTATACGGGCCGTAGGATCCATTGGCCTTCTATACGGGCCGTAGGATCCATGGGCCTTCTACAGGCCGTAGGGGCCATGGGCCTTCTACGGGCCGTACGATCCATTGGCCGTACTATCCATGGGCCTCATACGGGCCGTAGGATCCATGGGCCTTCTACGGGGCGTATCATCATTTCGTCAATCATGGGTCGTACTATTCGTGGACCATAACGGGCCGTTAATAGGTCGTATTTGATAACTCTATGAAAACAGCCCAACAGGTTTTTTGACATGAAAACGGCCCAACGTATTAACGGTCCGCAACCGGGCCGACTGTAACGACGGGTTGAATTTGGCCCACAAGTAGAAAATGACAGTAACGGGCCATACGTAACCGAATGCTGCAAATGAGCCCAAGAATCAATGGGCCCTGAGAAGGCCGAGAGATAACTTGGGCTGGAAATGGCCCAATGGAATAACGGGCCGTTAATGGGTATAAAGTGATACACTGTTCATTACGGGCCAGTTTCACCACGGGCCGTTAATGGGCGAAGAGTTACAAAGGGCCTCATATGGGCCAAAAGAAGTCATGGGACACACATGGGCCGGGAGTTCAAACGGGCTGGAATCATATTGGACGGCCCAGATGACGCTACTCGGCCTAATTCGCAGAGGTCGTAACGGGCGCTGGGTTAGCGGGCTGTAAATGGGCTATATGCGAACAGGCCATTAACAGGCTTTCCGTAGGCCAGCCCGCCACCTTTCTACCAAGTCAAACGGGCCGACCTTTTCAAAGGAATGGGCCTCTATTGGGCCATGCCACGTGTCGTCGTATCATAGGCGCCTTCGGTCCAATGAGTGGATGACATCTATCCCAATGTGAGCCGACACGTGTTTCCTCCAGCCAATGATGATTTTACACGTGGAAAATCCCCATTGGTGTTAACGGGTTATCAGATCCAAAACCGGACCCGATAGCTTAACGGCGTTCCATTACGGTGGATGCCACGTGTCGGTCACCCTTGACGAAAGCACTTCTGTGACGCGGAATTTATCGTCATGGAAGTGGACACTTCCGTGATGATAATTTTGGTAATGTCATGGAACACTTCTACGACAGCACAGGTATGACTATCTTGATTCTGTCATAAAATGGTCATGGATGTACATGCATGACAAAAAACGCGACCTACTGTGACAAACACGTATCATCACAGAAGTGTATTTTTTTGTAGTTTGATGTCCATCTCGCGGTTTTCCTCCTCTCTCCACGCTGCCACCTTTGTGTTGTGCTACCTACCAGACAATCTGGTACTAAACCTTCGACTCCCATTTGTCAAGAAACTTTCACTTGTGCGGGTTCGTATATCGGAGGCCTCATTGCACAACATCATCCACTCCAATTGCCCTGCCTTGGAGTGCTTGGTGCTTGTTTTCACAGTTAGAATAGGTTGTCTCCAAATAAAGTCGCCTGACCTTGTAAGAATTGGAATTTCTTTTGACGGAAGGCAGCTCATCATCCAAGATGCCCCTTCACTTCAAAGGTTTATCCTTGATTCTAGTTATCCACCATTGCAAATAACCGTCCTTTCTGCGCCTAAAATGGAGACCTTGGGTGTAAGACATGATCTCTGTGTTCATTTCAAAATGGTGTTTGGCTCCACAGTTCTTCAGGTACTTTATATTATCATCTACACTTGTAACCATAAGCTGCATTTTAAATTTCTGCGCATAAGTTATATATCATCTTGGAGTACACATTTTGTACTAATATTATGTTCTATGCTCAATGAAGAGTTTCTCCGTGGATGGCGTATCAATGGTGCTGGATTCTGTCAAGATCTTATATATCCAAATGAATAGTTTTGATCTGAACAAGATTATTGGCTTGCTGCAATGCTTTCCATGTCTGGAGAAGTTGTATATAAAGGTGATAATTTCATGCACATTGGAAGCCTACATATAGTGTACTAGAATTAACCGTTCAGATGTTGCTCTTTTGACACTCTTTTTTTAGACCTTAACTGTTTTCAATCTCCATGTCTATTTAGGCAACAGGACAGGGTAAGAAAGTTATAACCAATCGGTGGATTCGTAAGCATCGGGATTTTCTCACTTGTCATGAGATTTGATTGAAGACAATAATGCTAGAACGATATGTCCCCTTCCTCGGCCTCGCCATCGTCCACCGCAATTGTGCTCTTGCCGCAGCATGGTAAACATGGTCAAGGAATGACTTCCATCAGAAGAGTATAGTACGTGGAGAGGCTGGCAGTTGGGTCACGGCCACAGCAAGGAAGTGCCTCCCTATTTCGCAGAAAATAATGATTCCTCCACCTGATAGCAGGGACCCACCGGACAGGCCACCATATTTCATGGAAAAAATGTTTCCCCACTGACTGCTGGGACCCACCAGCTACATCTTCGCACGCAAGGAAGTGCCTGACAGTCGAGACACACCCGGTCGAAGCGTATGTAGCGTTGTCATTCTGGTCGCGAACGTGTACATACATACTGGTCGATGTAGAGGCGCACACGTGTTGTAGTAGAGGCGCGCATGTGTGGTAGTAGAGGTGCGCACATGTGGTAGTAGAGGCGTGCACATAGCATGTACACGTGCGTATAGCGGCCAGGGTGCAAGAAAGTAAATACAGCCACATACATACATATGGGCGGGGTCTCGAATGCCTACTCGCGCATATGTACGGCCAGGGCTTGTGTACATGGATGTGGCTGGGTCGGAACAGAGAAACTGCGTCGTCGTCGTGTTCATGGGGAGGCAACGGAATGCGTCGTGTTCATCGGGAGGCAATGGAACACATCCTGTTCATTGGGAGCCAACCGGCTTGGAGGGAACAGACGATGGAAACGAGGCCTGGCGTACCGCAGAACGGAGGAAACGGCCTTGTGTTCGACCGGCCACGGTGGAAATGGGATCATGTTCATCGGGAGGGGTCTGGCGTACCGCAAAACGGAGGAAACTGAACTCCTACGGTCGAAACGGGGTATTGTTGATCAGGAGGCGTGTGGCGTACCGCACAACGGAGGAAACAGACTTGTGTTGGAGTGCTACGGTCAAAACGGGGGTCCTGTTCATCGGGAGGGGTGTAGCGTACCGCAAAACGGGACTCCACGGGCTACTTTTCATCCATCGTCGATCTCCTCCAGCCTTCATGGGCTACTGTTCATCCACCCACCCTAACCGGTAAATCCTCGATATTTTCATTGCCCTTGCTTCTACCACGGTTTTTTCCATCATGGACGGCCCAAAGAATGTCATGCAACTGCGACTCTGGCTCGCCCAGGTCAAAAAGTCCATTTTCTGTCATGATTTTTGTCATAGAAGTAGGAGCCCACCACATCTATGATGATACCCGGTTTTGTCACAATTATCGTCATAGAAGTGTCAAAAGTATGACAGAAAAAATTCCGTTCAGCCCAAAATGTCACGGCTATGTCTTTTTTTGTAGTGTAACGCCTAACTTGCCGGTCGAACAGAAGGTGTTGACTGAAGGGCCAACATGGGTTGAAACGTGCCTATAACGGCACTTTGTAGAGTCGTTTCTTGGTAGGGCTGGTTGTTAAGGGCATGTACAATGGTTGATAAGATAGTCTTATCTTAAGTCTGCCACGTATGCAAGTGGTAGTAGTTTCTTGGCATTATTAGTGGTTTCTAGGCTTTATTAGTGGTTTCTTGTAACGAACAATGTACTAGCGACAAAAGGCGATTCTAGGTTGCGTTGTACTCTGCTACCTCTTGAGCATGCGTTGGCTTTCCCTTGAAGAGTAAAGGGTGATACGGCCAAGTAGCGCAAGTATTTCCGTCAGTTTTTGAGAACCAAGGTAGCAATCGAGTAGGAGACTACATGCAAGTCACCTAGTACCTACACAAACAATCAAGAACCTTGCAATGAACGCGATAAAGGGGTTGTCAATCCCTTCATGGCCACTTGCAAAAGTGAGATCTAATAAAGATAATAAGATAGATATTTTTGGTATTTTTGTTGTATAGATTGGAAAGTAAAGATTGCAAAATAAATAGTAAACTAGAATTATAGATCGGAAACTTATTTGGTGTAAAGTAGACCCGGGGGCCATAGGTTTCACTAGTGGCTTCTCTCATGATGGCATATATTACGGTGTGTGAACAAATTACTGCCGAGCAATTGATAGAAAAACGCATACTTATGAGAATATCTAGGCATGATCATGAATATAGGCATCACGTCCATGTCAAGTAGACCGAAATGATTCTGCATCTACTACTATTACTCCACACATCGACCGCTATCCAGCATGCATCTAGAGTATTAAGTTCATAAGAACAGAGTAACGCATTAAGCAAGATAACATGCTGTAGAGGGATAAACTCAAGAAATATGATATAAACCCCATCCTTTTATGCTCGACGGCAACAATACAATATGTGCCTTGATGCCCCTACTGTCACTGGGAAAGGACACCGCAAGATTGAACCCAAAGCTAAGCACTTCTCCCATTGCAAGAAAGATCATTCCAGTAGGCCAAACTAAACCGATAATTCGAAGAGACTTGCAAAGATATCAAATCATGCATATAAGAATTCAGAGAAGAACCAAATATTGTTCATAGATAATCTTGATCATAAACCCACAATTCATCGGATCTCGGCAAACACACAGCAAAATAATATTACATCGAATAGATCTCCAAGAACGTCGAGGAGAACTTTGTATTGAGAACCAGAGAGAGAGAAGAAGCCATCTAGATAATAACTCTGGACCCGAAGGTCTGTGGTAAACTACTCACACATCATCGGAGAGGCTATGGTGTTGATGTAGAAGCCCTCCGTGATCGAACCCCCCTCCGGCAGATGGCCGGAGAAGGCCCCAGATGGGATCTCATGGGTACAGAAGGTTGTGGCAGTGGAAAAGTGGTTCCATGGCTCTCCTGGATGTTTTTAGGGTGCAAGGGTATGTATAGGAGAAAGAAATACGTCGGTGGAGCTATGAGGGGCCCACGAGGGTGGGGGCGCGCCTACCCCCTGGGTGCGCCCTCCTGCCTCGTGGCCGCCTCGTTGCGTCTCTAACTTCCACTCCAAGTCTCCTAGATTGCGTTTGTTCCAAGAAAGATCCCACGAAGGTTTCGTTCCGTTTGGATTCCGTTTGATATTCCTTTTCTGCGAAACACTGAAATAGGCAAACAAACAGCAACTGGCACTGGGCCTCCAGTTAATAGGTTAGTCCCAAAAATAAAATAAAAGAGCATATTAAAGCCCATTAAACATCCAAAAGGAGATAATATAATAGCATGGAACGATAAAAAATTATAGATCCGTTGGATACGTATCAGCATCCCCAATCCTAATTCCTGCTCGTCCCCGAGTAGGTAAATGATAAAAACAGAACTTTTGATGTGGAATGCTACCTAACATAATTTTCAATGTAATTTTCTTTATTGTGGCATGAATGTTTAGATCCAAAAGATTCAAGACAAAAGTTTAATATTGACATAAAAATAATAATACTTGAAGCATACTAACCAAGCAATTATGTCTTCTCAAAATAACATAGACAAAGAAAGCTCATCCCTATAGAATCATATAGTTTGGCCATGCTTCATTTTCGTCACACAAAATCCTCTCATCATGCACAACCACGATGTCAAGCCAAGCAATTGTTTCATACTTTAGCATTCTCAAACTTTTTCAACTTTCACGCAATATATGAGCGCGAGCCATGGATATAGCGCTATAGGTGGAATAGAATATGATGACTGAGGTAGTGTGGAGAAGACAAAAAAGGAGAAAGTCTCACATCAATGCGGCTAATAAACAGGCTTTGGAGATGCCCATCAATTGATGTCAATGCAAGGAGTAGGGATTGCCATGCAACGGATGCACTACAACTATAAATGTATGAAAGGTCAACAAAAGAAACTAAGTGGGTGTGCATCCAACTTGCTTGCTCACGAAGACCTAGGGCATTTGGAGGAAGCCCATCATTGGAAAATACAAGCCAAGTTCTATAATGAAAAATTCCCACTAGTATACGAAAGTGACAAGATAAGAGACTCTCTATCATGAAGATCATGGTGCTACTTTGAAGCACAAGTGTGGAAAAAGGATAGTAGCATGGGCCTTCTCTCTTTTATTTATGGCCTCCTTGTTTTTTGTCTGGAGTCTCATCCTGACTTGTGGGGGAATCGTAGTATCCATCATCTTTTCCTCACATGGGAGAATGCTCTAATAATTAAGATCATCACACTTTTATTTACTTAAACTCAAGAATTACAACTTGATACTTAGAACAAAATATGAATCCATGTAGATGCCTCCGGCGGTGAACCGGGATGTGCAATGAATCAAGAGTGACATGTATGAAAAATTATAAATGGTGGCTTTGCCACAAATACGATGTCAACTACATGATCATGCAAGGCAATATGACAATGATGAAGTGTGTCATAATAAACGGAGCGGTGGAAAGTTGCATGGCAATATATCTTGGAATGGATATGGAAATGCCATAATAGGTAGGTATGGTGGCTGTTTTGAGGAAGATATAAGGAGGCTTATGTGTGATAGAGCATATATTATCACGGGGTTTGGATGCACCGGCGAAGTTTGCACCAACTCTCGAGATGAGAAAGGGCAATGCACGGTACCGAAGAGGCTAGCAATGATGGAAGGGTGAGAGTGCGTATAATCCATGGACTCAACATTAGTCATAAAGAACTCACACACTTATTGCAAAAATATACAAGTCATCAAAACCAAGCACTACGTGCATGCTCCTAGGGGGATAGATTGGTAGGAAAATACCATCGCTCGTCCCGACCGCCACTCATAAGAAAGGAAATCAAAGAACACCTCATGCTTCAAATTTGTCACACAACGGTTACCATACGTGCATGCTACGGGACTTGCAAACCTCAACTCAACTATCACGACTCTAATATCACCATCTTTATATCTCAAAACAATTATCAAGTATGAAACTTCTCATAGTATTTAGGGATTTTTATTTTTGTGCCCCTGGTTCCTTAGCTATACTCATTCATCCCCGCGCTCTTACCTTTTGCTAAATTTTCCCCACTCCCTTGCCAGAAACCATCATAACTGGGAACAACGGACGTTACCATCGGGTCAAAGGGTTGACCGTTAACTCTGACTAGTGGGGCCATGCTGGACTGTGTCGTCCGTTCGACCTGACAAGTGGGGCCGCGTTGGGTGGTGTCACCGTTCGACCGTTGGGCTGTCCCTTGCATTAAACGTCTGGGTGCGCCGCCAAGACAGAAGCCCGCTATGCATACACCCAACAAAGCCTGCCTGCGATTGAGCATGCATGCACCGATGCCACGATCCCACGATGCGCCGACCGAGCCTACATGCGCTGACCGAGCCTGCATGCGCACAAAGCATCCGCCATGATGCACTAACCGAGTAGCTTTCTTGCATGCCAGCCGTCATGGATGCAGCGACGGTCACTGCCACTGGTTCCTCTCTTCTAGCTAGGTGGCTACATATTTGTGGCTTGTGTAAAAAAAGAGCCACTCCCTTGCTTAGTTGCACTCATTCATCCCTACTAACAAAGCTTGCTTGCATGCACTAGGTGGTTACTAACAAGGGAACCCTACTAACAAGCCGAGCTCTCTAAGAAAATAATCAACAAATATGTAGTCCCAATATAGGGCCAACAAGCCCATAGAACGATCACATATCTCAAACTAGGAAGAACTTAATAATAGAATAGATAGAAAACTTAATAATAGAAATTAAGAAATGGCCTAGAAGCCCATAGCAACTCCAACATAGTTCAATTACAACTTAACATAACATAGATTAGAAAAGATAGAGGGTTTAGAACCCTAGCCGTCGCCTTCTCCACCTCGCTCCTCCTCCGGGCACCCTTTTCACTGCTCCTCCGGGGCGTTGTCGATAGGGTACGAAAGAGTGTGCATGCGCGTCGTAGTGGGGAAGATGTTGTTGTACTCCGTGAACCTGTTGTAGGTGGTGAAAGTGATGAACTCGGAGCCAAACCAAAACACCCGGCCAAGGAGGTACAAGGCGTCGAATGTGTTGGTGAAGTGGGCAAGGAGAGCAACCACCACCCGGTTTTGGATGACCTCCTCGACATGGAACATCGTTGGAGATCCCCTCGGGAGGTGGTGGTAGCGGGACGCGAGGAAGAACTCAGTGAAGTTCCTTGCGGTCCTTAGCCTTTATATCACCCACACACGTAGTGTGCGATCAATGTACACGCCTGTAGGGTAGAGCCTCTCTGTCATAGTGTGCGGGAAGCGCTAGGTTGGTCTGGTGTACTACATGGCTTAGGGATGTGCAGAAGACGGAGAAGGGGTCGAAGAGCAAGAAGGGAGATGGATGAGGGATGGCAGAGGCAGAGGGGGGCTTAAATAGCCGTAGTGCTACGTGTTATTTGGCCGTGTGAATAGTTTGTGGCCATTTTGCATGACAAAAATAAATTGCACGTGTGGCCATTTGGCAGAGGCAGAAGAAAAAGAAGCTAATTGCACACGTGGGAATCCGTGGTCATATATATTATATGAACAAAAGGAGACAATTTTTGAATAGTTTGTGGCCATTTTGCATGATGAAAATAAATTTGGCCCTTAAAAATTGGTCATTTGCTACGCAATGTCAATTGATTTCAAATGATGAAAAAATATAGAGCCAGCACGTTCACAAAAAACAGAGCCAACGATGCAAAAATACAGAGCCAGCACATTCACAAAAAATAGAGCAAACGATGCAAAAAAACACAATTTGACGGCCCAACCAGAGCTTGGTTTCCATTTGGGCCCAATAAAAATGTTTTTTTCACGGAGTCAGTGGTGGGCGAGAAGCCGAGCACAACTAATAGGATCGCCTCTCGAGGATCGTCCCACGATCCAACGATGCAAAGTCGTCATTGTGATCCAACGACATGGAGCCTGCACACAGCCATCCCACCTAGTTCCTTCTTGAAGGCCAGATCTGAGGGTTGTTGCTTGGCGCGAGGGTATGATCGGCCGGCTGACGTTGGGAGCTAGGGTTAGGTGAAAGCCCATGGGGTTTAGAGGGGTTTTGAGCTGGTCAACATGGTTTCGATGGCTTTGACTGAGCATAACTAATTTAAAAGAAATCGAAAAGATATGAAACCTTCGCCGTTCATCGTTTTATAAGACAAACTAACGAGTAAAAATACTAAACTTGCTCTATGGTCATTTTCATGAAAAAAACCTAGCTCGCACGGTCAAGGTCAAATGAGCAACATTAATTTAAAAAAATCAAAAAAATATAAAACCTACGCACAATGTTGTCTTATGTGACATGTTACCAACCAAAAATCATAAACTTGGTCTATGCTCATTTTCATGAGAAAACCTTCACACATATGAGACTATCATGTACATGATTTCATAGAGTTCAAGGAGAGGAGGTGGTGTTACCTTCTGTTTTTGAATTTTAAAAAAAATCACTAAAGCTTTATTTTGAAGTGAATAAGAAGGATCTGAAGTTAGTTTTCCATTTTCATATTTCAAAATGTGTTTTTAATAGTTTTTATATTAAAGCATATGTTTTCAAAAGAAAACGTAAAAATATGAAGATTAATTCAAAAAATAGTGAGACTTCGAATCTACACTATGGAAAGTGAATATGTGTTAATAAAAGAACATTTGGCTCATTTAGAGTAGGTTCAAAAAAACTTTATTACAAATGGGGTGTTTACCCTAGCCTGGGAGCTCATTTGGAGCACATTTTCTCAAATTCAAATTTATTTGACCTCCTCTAAATCACTTCAATTTTTGCACACATGATCTCCTACACAAACATAGATAGTTTTCCAAGCTTTTAGTTGTTTTTGCATTTTCTTGAATTTGTACTGTCCAAGTTTGCCAAGGTTTACATGATCTCATTTGGAGCATGCATTTGATTTCCTACACAACATGTGTGATCATCGCAGCACCTAAGATCATAGTTCACAACATCTAAACATAACTAACCATAGATTCAAGACAGACAAATATACCACATGCATATTTAAGGACAGGCAAATATAGATAGCATAACCAGATTACTAGCATAACCAAATTAAGTTCAACAAACCATAACCAACGACATTCAGTTCAACAAACCAAAAGTAACCCAACAGTTCAACAAATCAAACTAAAACTAACACAACATCACATCATCGATCACATCATGCTGGAGTCAGGGCCTTCGCGAGGGTAGCATGCTTCCCCCTAATCATGTAGTCCTCCCCGCGATCGCCACTTCCTCAGCATGAGACAGAAGGTGATCGAAGCAGCCATCCCTTGGCTTTGGCTTGGTGGCGCAGTAGGGGCAGTGCCACTTCTTGAACTTGCGGTTGTTGAAGGAACCAAATCCCTTGGCCTTGATCTTCTCCAGCTCCTTGGCTGTGAAGGACGTGACGTTGCCCTTGTACACATCATCTCCAGAATCACACTGCACACATGAATGAATTGCATTAGATTCATCTACACCATGTTAAAGGAACTAAATGAACAAGGGATATGCTTACCTCATATTCAGAATCCTCAGTAAACTCCCCCTCGTACGGGCCGTAGTCGGCCAACTTCCTCTTCGTCCCCCCCCCCCCAACCATCATCCTCCTGAATATACAATTACATCCATCGCTAGTAGCCAATTGAAAATTCAGATATGCACACATGACACATTGATCATAGGGCTAATATACTCCCAGTATCAGAAATGTTTTAGAAGTGGGCTAGTATATCAATGTATTAGATTTGTACACACATTGATCAAGAACGCCAATATGACATTCAAATAACACATTGATCATTGGTCATGCACACACATTGAAGACCAGAGCTAATATATCAAATTTATATACTAATGAATCCAAAACCCTAATATGAAAAATTTACACACATTGAATCAAAATTATAACTTCTTAATCAAGGGATTCCATTTTGGCGTATGATATTCAAAACCCCAATCTGAGTAGCATTCAAAAACATCTAGCATTAAAAAACCCAATTTGTGCGCACTAAAAACAAATTTAATAAACATCATAGCATTAAAAAAACCCAATCTGTTCACAACATCTAGCATTTTCGCAACGAATTTATCCAAATCCAAAAACAAATCTAAAAACCCCGATCATTGCAGCACCTAAAATAATAGTTCACAACATAGCATTTTTGCAATGAATTTATCCAACAAACCCTAGTCCAAAAACCCCCGTCCCCCAACCGATACCCTACAGAACCCCCGCCGATCCGTCAAACCAACTACTCTAACCATCTGAACTACCGTATGAATCACAATCTAACCAATGCAACTAGGGAGCAATTAACTCTACAAGCTAAGCAAGTGCAAATACCTGCTCCTCCATGGCAGGTGGCGCAACGGGGGCATCTGGATTGACTGCGCCGCTCGACTGCTTCACCTACTAAAGCGATGAGGCGGAGCCCTCCACATCCATAGTGGTTGCGAGTTTCCCCGCACCGCCGTGGACGCCGCCGACATCCGCGATCGCTGCGCCTGGACCCTGCAGCTCCACCATATCTTCGACCGCTGCTCCGGCGTCTGCACAAGTGTCGGCCATCTTACAGATGGAGGCGATGAAGGTGAGGGAGATGATGCGGTGGGGGAGAGCAAGACGGTGCGGTGGAGGCAGTGGAGGAGAGCGAGACGACGCCGGTGGGGGAGAGGAAGGCGATGCGGCAGGGAGGGGATTTGGGGGTAAATGGTAGGGGTGATGGAGGTGGTTGCCCTCTTTATATGATGGGACGTTTCGGGCATGTCCCATCATCACGTGCTACCCCAGGACCATGGTCTTCCATGCGCCCACGTATACGCGGCCCCACTCGTCAGCTAACGGTCAAAACCAGTTATGAGGGTTTCGGGCAAGGGAGTGGGGAAAAGTGAGCAAAAGTTAAAATAGTGGGGATGAATGAGTAGAGCGAAGGAACCAGGGGCACAAAAATGAAAATCCCTAGTATTTAATGCACTCTATATGAAAGTTTTTATTATACCCATCTTGGATGCCTATCATATTAGGACTAATTTTATAGCCAAAGCAAATTACCATCTGTCCTAAAATACACTCAAAATAATATAAGTGAAGCATGTGAGATCAATAATTTCTATAAAATAAAACCACCACCGTGCTCTAAAAAGATATAAGTGAAGCACTAGAGCAAAATTTTCTAGCTCAAAAGATATAAGCGAAGCACATAGAGTATTCTAATAAATTCCGATTCATGTGTGTATATCCCAAAAGGTGTGTACATCAAGGATGATTGTGGTAAACTAAAAAGAAAAGACTCAAATCATACAAGACACTCCAAGGAAAACACATATCATGTGGTGAATAAAAATATAGCCTCAAGTAAAGTTACCGATAGATGAAGACGAAAGACGGGATGCCTTCCGGGGCATCCCCAAGCTTAGGCTTTTGGTTTTTCTTGAATTTTACCTTGGGGTGCCTTGGGAATCCCCAATCTTAGGCTCTTTCCACTCCTTCCATCAAATCATTACTTCAAAACTTGAAAACTTCACAACACAAAACTTAAACAAAAAATCTCATGAGCTCCTTTAGTATAAGAAAACAAACCACCACTTTAAGGTACTACAATGAACTCATTCTTTATTTATATTGTTGTTAAACTTACTGTATTCCAACTTCTCTATGGTTCATACCCCCCGATACTAGCCATAGATTAATCAAAATAAGCAAACAACACACGAAAAACAGAATCTATCAAAGACAGAATAGTCTGTAGTAATCTGTATCAAATAAATACTTCTGGAACTCCAAAAATTCTTAAATAAATTGGTGGACATGATGAATTTGTCTATTAATAATCTTAAAAAAGAATCAACCTAAAATCACTCTCCAGAAAAAAATGCCAGCTTATCTCGTGAGCGCCAGAGTTTCTTTTTTTTACAGCAAGATCGCAAAGACTTCACCCAAGTCTTCCCAAAGGTTCTACTTGGAACAAACACTAATTAAAACATAAAACCACATCTAAACAGAGGCTAGATGAATTATTTATTACTAAATAGGAACAAAAAAAATTGGGTTGCCTCCCAACAAGCGCTATCATTTAACGCCCCTAGCTAGGCATAAAGCAAGAATAGATCTAGGTATTGCCATCTTTGGTATTAATCTTTTTAATGAAGTTATGCTCGAATCCGGGAGGTTACTTATGTTTCCCTTCATTCTAGGGGATTTTTAGATCTAGAGCATCCAACCTCTTATTTGAAAGTGTTATCAACATATTCATGCGGTGAAGGTTCCCGCCAACATTTTAAGAGGTTCAATAGATTTTTGCTATTCACATAATTTCTCTAAAACTTGGGTTCCTTATTGAGTAAGGTGAAGTCCCTTTTGTGGGGGAAGTACTCCTACTATTCTCTCTATAATCTCATAAGGAATAATTGGATCAATTTCAATAAAATTCCCTTTAGCGGCAAAATCCAAGAGTTATCTATTGGATATGGTTAGCCCAACATAAAAATTACAAAGTAAAATCTTGAAATCTCCCTCTATAGTGCAACTATGATAGGATTCTATCATCTATACCAAGCATATTTTAAGTTTTCTCCTTGTCTTGGTTTGAAGTGAAGAACTCCAAAATAGGGAGACAAAGGAAGAGATAAAGGGTTAGTCATGATGGCGAAACAAACGATCTAACACACGGACACACAAGAGGCAAGTTAAAAGAGGCGAACAGAAAAGGGCGAATAAAATGGCAAAGATGTAGTGGTGGAGAGGAAAATGAGAGGCAAATGGCAAATAATGTAATGAGAGGGATAAGAATGTGTGATGGGTACTTGGTATGTCTTGACTTGAGTGTAGATCTCTCGGGCAACAGCGCCAGAAATCCTTCTTGCTACCTCTTGAGCATGCGTTGGTTTTCCCTTAAAGAGGAAAGGGTGATGCAGCAAAGTAGCATAAGTATTTCCCTTAGTTTTTGAGAACAAAGGTATCAATCTAGCAGGAGACTACACGCAAGTCACCTAGTACCTGCACAAACAATCAAGAACCTTGCAACCAACGCGATAAAGGGGTTATCAATCCCTTCACGTACACTTGCAAAAGTGAGATCTAATAAAGATAATAAGATAAATATTTTGGTATTTTTGTTGAATAGATTGGAAGGTAAATATTGCAAAATAAATAGTAAACTAGAATTATAGATCAGAAACTTATATGATGTAAAGTAGACCCGGGTGAGGGAGTACTAGATTAAGGGGTCCTCGGACAGCCGAACTATATGCATATGCCGGACTGTTGGACTATGAAGATACAAGATAGAAGACTTCGTCCCGTGTCCGGATGGGACTCTCCTTTGCATGGAAGGCAAGCTTGGCGGTTTGGATATGAAGATTCCTTTCTCTGTAACCGACTCTGTGTAACCCTAACCCCCTCCGGTGTCTATATAAACCGGAGGGTTTAGTCCGTAGGACAACAACAATCATAACCATAGGCTAGCTTCTAGGGTTTAGCCTCTACGATCTCGTGGTAGATCAACTCTTGTAATACTCATATCATCAAGATCAATCAAGTAGGAAGTAGGGAATTACCTCCATCGAGAGGGCCCGAACCTGGGTAAACATTGTGTCCCCCGCCTCCTGTTACCATTAGCCTTAGACGCACGGTTCAGGACCCCCTACCCGAGATCCGCCGGTTTTGACACCGACATTGGTGCTTTCATTGAGAGTTCCACTGTGTCGTCACCATAAGGCTTGATGGCTCCTCCAATCGTCCACGGCAACACCGTCCAGGGTGAAGTCTTTCTCCCCGGAAAAATCTTCGTATTCGGCGGCTTCACACTGCGGGCCAACTCGCTTGGCCATCTAGAGCAGATCAACAGCTACGCTCCTGGCCGTCAGGTCAGGTTTGGAAGCTTGAACTACACCACCGACATCCGCGGAGACTAGATCTTCGACGGATTCGAGCCCATGACAGCCGCCCCCAGCCGCCGTGATGAACATGACCTAAATCAGTTACCAGACTATGTGCGGGAGATTGCGCCTGTAACCGCACTGGCCCTAGATCCAGAGTAGACAGCGCCATCCGAGGACGGGAGGCTCAACCTCGCCACGGAAGCCGCGAATTCAACGACGCTAGAGCGGAACACAGATCTGGCCTCCAACGAGGCCTATGTCATCGAAACCTCGGACTCATCTCCGGCCATAGGCTCCGAACCGCGTGTATCCGCACCCATCGAATCTGACCGGGTGCCGATCTTCGAGTTCAGCTCTGCGGACATCTTCCAACACTCACCCTTAGGCGATGTGTTAAACTCGTTAAAGTCTATCTCCTTGTCAGAAGACTCTTTGCCGAACTATGTCTGGCTTGAGGAATTTCGTTACCCATCCACCACCCACTTAATAGCCACTGTCGATGATTTCACCGACATGCTTCATTTCGACTACAAAGACATCGACGGTATGGACGACGATGCCGGAGAAGAACGAGAACCACCGCCCACAGGGTGCTGGACAGCCACCTCCTCATATGACATATACCTGGTGGATACACCCAAAGAAGACAACAGCAATGACAAAAAGGACCCAGTCGAGGATAAAACTACTGGAAAGCAGCCAAAGTGTCGACATCAGTGGCGCCGCTCAAAACCACGCCATGGTAAATATAGCGATACCGGCACAAGAGGGAATAACACCCTGGACGACGCCGAAGACAATAAAGAAACCGCCGACCCAGCAATGGAGCTGGACGAGCAGGGTGATAGCAAACATAGTCCGAGGCCCCTGTCCAATCACAGCGATGCCGAAGACTCCAATTATCAACCTATCTCCAAAGAGGAGAGCAGTTGGGATGAAGAAGCATTCATCGTCCCGGAAGAGCAATTGGAACAAGAGCACCTCCACCAGAGACTTATCGCCACCATGAGGAGCTTGAAGAAGCAGAAGCAACGGCTCAAAGCTGCACAGGATACGCTCAATATTAAATGGAACAAAGTGCTCGACATTGAGGAAAGGTACAACGGTAATCGCCAAACAAATAGCTACCCCAAACGCAGACTGCTGCCCGAATTCGACGGCAATGCCATTGCGCCCATACCATCGAATAACAATATGGCCGATCAGCCAGGCCGACCACCCCGTAATCGAGACAGAGCAGCCAACAATGCCGCATACAAAAGCGCACCCCCACCCATAAAGGAAAGGAGGTCGCAACCCAGAACCAGAAACACGATTTACGTGAAGACCTGGACAAAAGAGCTGGCAGAACCAGGTCCATTTATGGATCCAGGGAATGCGTTCCCACACAGGATCAGGGCCATCAAATCAAATATGCAGGTAACTTACGAGTTCGGAACCAACACCGAACACTGCAACCGTTGGGTCTATGCCGCGACACAGCCAAATACAGGGGTGCTGCACACCCCTTGTGCTTCACCGTTGAGGTGTTGGATCATCAATTTTCAAAAGGGTTTAAACCCGTGAATATCAAGGCATACGATGGAACAACAGACCCTGCGGTCTGGATAGAAGACTTTATTCTTCACATCCACATGGGTCGCGGAGACGATCTCCACGCCATCAAATACCTACCCCTCAAGCTAAAAGGATCAACTCGGCATTGGCTGAAAAGCCTCCCCGAAAGTTCCATTGGAAGCTGGGAAGAACTTGAGGACGCTTTCAGGGGCAATTTCCAAGGGACCTATGTCCGACCTCCGGATGCAGATGATCTAAGTCACATAACCCAACAACCCGGAGAATCATCCCGTAAGCTTTGGAACCGGTTTCTCACTAAGAACAACCAAATCGTCGGTTGTCCGGACACCGAAGCCTTAACAGCTTTCAAACACAGTGTTCAGGACGAATGGCTAGCCAGACACCTAGGCCAGGAAAAGCCAAGGATAATGGCAGCCTTAACTACACTCATGACCCGCTTTTGCGTGGGAGAGGACAGCTGGTTGGCCCATAGCGGCACCAGCGATCCTGGCCCATCCGAAGTCAGAGATGGCAATGGAAAGCCACGACGCAATAAAAACAAGTGTCGGAATAACGCAGAAAGCCCGGACAATACAGTGGTAAACGCTGGATACAGGGGCTCCAGTCCTGGTCAACGGAAAAAGTCACTTAAATGCAGCAGAGATGGTCCATCTAGCCTAGATAAAATTCTCGAAAGGTCCTGCCAGATTCATGGCACCCCCGACAAACCAGCCAATCATACCAATAGAGAATGTTGGGTCTTCAAGCAGGCCGTCAAGCTCAACACCGCACACAAGGGGAAGGGACCATAAAGCAAAGACGAGGACGAATTTCGCCAGCCGAACATGGGGGGACAGAAGAAATTTCCACCGGAGGTCAAAACAGTGAACATGATTTATGTCACTCATATCTTTAAGAGGGAGCACAAACGCGCACTCCGAGACGTGTATGCTACAGAACCTGTTGCCCCAAAATTAAAACCATGGTCGGCCTGTCCGATCACCTTCGATCGCAGGGATCATCCGACTAGTATCGGTCACGGGGGCTCGGTTGCCTTAGTGCTCGACCCAGTAATTGATGGATACCACCTCACCCGAGTCCTCATGGACTGCGGCAGTAGTGTCAGTCTGATATATCAGGACATTATTCGTAAGATGGGGATAGACCCGTCAAGAATCAAGCAAAGCAGCACTACCATTATAGGAGTAATACCAGGCATAGAGGCCCGCTACACGGGCACCCTAACATTGGACGTCATTATCGGCTCCCCCGACAACTTTCGAAGCGAGGAGCTAATCTTCGACATTGCTCCATTCCGAAGTGGCTATAACACACTACTTAGACAAATAGCCTTCGCCCATTTTAATGCAGTCCCGCACTACGCTTACCTTAAGCTCAAGATGCCTGGACCGCGCGGCGTTATCACGGTGAGCGGAAGTACAGAGCGTTCTCTCCGCACAGAAGAATACGCGGCAGCCTAGTAGCCGAAGCACGAAGTGGCCCTTTTAAGCCGAACAACTCATCGGTCCTCAAGACCGCGGTCACAGCCAAACGTGTTTGGTACACGCCCACGTGTAAAAGCTTAGATAAACGTGTGCTTGTTTAGCATCCCTACCCCCATAGAACGCCCCATAAAAAACCTGTACATGTTTTCCCGTATACATAAATATACACTCAAAATTCCTTGGGTAACACCGGGGGCACCCTGCACATAAGACATCTATAGTTCGGCTCGACCCTATTCGGACTCAAGAAGCTACAGTTCACGGTTCATCAAAACCAACAAATTATACCCACGGCCGTACTAGATTCTTTAACCTGGTTTTTCCTTTTTACAGATAGGCCATCATGATATACCCTTCAAGGACACTAAACAACGGATGTTGGGGATATACATAACAGGTAGGCCCACGCAGGGTCGAAATATCATGAAGCATGGGGTCCACACAACATGTGGGTCCAGGTCAATTTCATACAGACACACTATCCACTCGGACAAGCAGCATACTATCCACTCGACCAAGCAGCATACCATCCACTCGGATGACGGTTCACCACTCGACCATACGACTCACTCGGATATACGAAGACCAGCAGGCAGCAAGGCAGTCGGCATCTTTCTAATAGTGAGGGCTTAATAGCGTGCTGGCATTATGGCATTCATACCCCACTTTGTAACATAGGAGGTGAAGGGGTGGCGCAGTCTATATAAGCCACCCCCCACCACTAGACTTGGGGGGTCTTTTCTTCCACCTCTCTCTCTTTTCACCATTAGTCTCAGGACTTAGCTCAGGCATGGGGATCCGTTCCTCTCTCTCACACACACATTGTAATCTCCGGATATATACTCAGATAAAACAAAGCCTCTCCGGAGCACGAGACGTAGGGTTGTTATCTCCACCGTGAGAGGCCCGAACTCGCTAAAACCACCGTGTCACACATATGCATCTCGATAGATCATGCTCCGTTATCCTACCCCTCTCTTACTGTCGGAGTCATTCCCACGACAGTTGGCGCCCACCGTGGGGCATGGAGTCTATCGAGCCAAGATGCAAATGGTTTTATTTCTTCGATCTTCGTCCGTCGATCAACAATCCTCAATTGAGGGTTTGATCCAAGATGTTCCGGACATCACTCCATTTACAGGAGGATAAAATACTCCTAATCATACAAAAGGATCAGGGAGTTGCTCATCTCAAACTTATCCTCTTTACAATCAAACATTACAATGATCTAACAATGGTTTATTCTTCTTATGTATGCACACGAGCTTATACAAAAGGACGCCTCCTTTTGTTTCGACTGGTGGCTCGGCTCCTGGACGATAAAGCGTCATCGTCTGCCCATCATCATCTGCGAACTCATCTGCGACGCCATCGCCAAGTGCCCGCACACGCACAGCCGCTAAAGCTCGGCCTGGTTCCCCGACCGGCTGAGCACGACGGCCGGCGGTCGACCCAGTTCCTCGGGCGACAAGGCGCTGCTGCCGGCAATCCGCCAAATTCCGCGGGTGTCGAAGCACGACTCCGATCGGCGCATGGCTCCGGCTCCCCGAGCAGTGAAGCACGATCACCAGCGCTCACGTCAGCCTCGCCCATGGCTGCGTCGACCCGCGACTGGACTGCGGCCAGCTGCTCATCCTCCCTCGTCAGCTTCTCCAGCGTGGTGGCTGTGGCACGCGCGCGGATCCGCCCGTCGCTCCACCGGGTGCGCGGTTCTTCGCTCCATCGCCGTTTGCTGGCCATGGTTTTCCTTTCTCCTTTAACCATGCAAGGTGAGTGGGCCATCTCTTCCTTGATTACCTGCATGCAGGTTAATGCGGTGTACAGGCAACGGAAGGGCGTGGTGATCTCCAACGTCAAATTAATTGGCTGCCTCATTAAGCGGCCAATTGATGGATTACTAATGCCACTTATCTGATTGCTAGGCCACGGACCCTAGTTAATTCGTGCATGCATGCATGTATGACTGACCATCAGGCCTTGAATTTCCTGGCCGTGCTTGCTAGTAACTTGCAGGGTCACCCGACGAATCTTCCTCTCAGACAGCTGCGAACCCGATTCCTCCAGAGTTCTCACAGATGAATCCAATCGGATGCAGACTCAAGTTCACTAGGCCATGGACCCTAGTTCACTCGGCCGCCTACGCGTCGTCGCTGGACGCGTCTTCATCGGTCAGCTACCCGTGCACCGTTGCTCAGCTGGACGCGTCTTTATCACTCAGCGGCCCGCGCATCGCCATTCTGCGGTGTCCCTCGTCAACCAGGCGGCGACAACCGCGGCGGTGGGTGCACGGACCGGACGCAGCACCAATGTCGAGGCTGCCCACGTCTCTGATCACAACATGATGGGAGTCTCCGCCCTCGCACTCGGATTCATCTCAGCCGCCTCACCTTGCGATGGATCCGCGCCAAAAACTGCCGCCGCCATGGCTGATCAGGGAGCTCTGCACCCTGCCTTCCACTTTCCTTCTAATCTTAATTCCATCCAATTTATCTCATGCATGCAGGAGATAAATGGCCGTGGGAAACGTCCATTGCATGCACGAATGGCTTTGACTCTCACTTAATTAGCGTTAAACCACATGCATGCAGATTAATTCGGCACTAGACGTGGACAAACTTCCCCCACACGCTTTGGATCCGGTCTGCCTGCAAGCGATCAAGCCGCCCGCCTCCATCAAATGGGATAGTGCTTGTGGGCACATCCATGCCGAACCTCACCGAGGCCTCCAAGCCCAGCACTCCGCGTCGGCCTGCCCAGCCAGCTCCACACCGACCAGATCGCAGCACAGTTGTGATTTCCTCGGACCAGCGGGTGCACTCGGATGAGGAGTCCACTCGGACTGCACTCACTCGACTGTGAAGCCCATGGGTTCACTCGGCCGGTTCGCCTGGTACTACTTGGTCGGCTAACATCCAGAACATCATCGACAACAACAGCGGCAGTTACGGCGGCCGGTCTGCATCACCTTTGTTCCAAGAACGGCTCGGCTCTCAAACGGTGACGCGCCTCTACTTCACCAGGACGCCCCGCGCATCGTCACTCCGGGCCACACGTCTACATCACCCGGACGCTCCGCGCGTCGCCACTCTGCGGGACGCGTCTACGTCACTCGGACGCCTCGCTCGTCGCCACTGCAACACGCGCCTCTACTTCACCAGGATGCCCTGCGCATCGTCACTCCGCGGCACACGTCTACATCATCCGGACGCTCCGCGCGTCGCCACTCTGCGGGACGCGTCTACGTCACTCGGACGCCTCGCGTCGGTTGGTCACCTCATCACCACTCGACCGCTCCGGGCCTCGTCAATCGGTTGGTCACCTCATCACCACTCGGTAACCCCGCGACACAGTTTTTACAATCTCATAAATGATTGTTATTCTTTTTATATGCTCTCAATCCCCCAGTGGGTGACTTAGTTGCGAATCTGTCTCGCCTAAGTTTCAAAAAAATCCTGCCGAGTGGAGAGCAACCCTCCCACTCGGGGGCTTAGCTGCAGTCCAGTACTCACCTAAGTTTCAAAAAAAATCCTACCGAGTGGAGAGCAAACCTCCCACTCGGGGGCTTAGCTGCAGTCCAGTACTCGCCTAAGTTTCAAAAAATCCTACCGAGTGGAGAGCAACCCTCCCACTCGGGGGCTTAGCTGCAGTCCAATACTCGCCTAAGTTTCAAAAAAAAAATC
>NC_041387.1:165306928-165321400 GCF_002162155.2 Triticum dicoccoides | reverse complement strand
TCGCCGCTCAGGTTGGTCGCCTCATAACCACTCGGCCGTCCCGTGCGTCGCCACTCGGTTGGTCACCTCATCACCACTCGGCCGCCCCGCGCGTCGCCGCTAAGGTTGGTCACCTCATCACCACTCGACCGTCCCGTGCATCGCCACTCGGTTGGTCACCTCATCACCACTCGGCCGCCCCACGCGCCTTCAGACAGCTAAGTCATGTTACATTCTGTTATTTTCGTCTTCCCGAGTATTCCATAATTCACACATCACGTTCACTCGGAGGCCACGCCACCAAGTGTACATCTACGCTCGGTTGCTTATTTTCACATACTTGCTTAGTACTGGTTATGTGGCTCCCAAGTCCAACTTCCATTTTTTTCGCATACATCATTTACGAACACCAGGTATCGTTCTTCATTTCGAGTTTGCATCGGTCCTCCTGGGCTGCAACTCAGTCGAAACACTACACTTCCGTTTTATTTGAGCTAGTATCCCAATGAGTTCAGTCGGATCCGCCGCTTCGACAAGTTCGAACGGATCCTTCGGTCTTTCAGACTCTTGCTGGTTAACCAGCAAGCCCCTTGCACTCCCAGCGGGTGTCTATGGGTGTTATTCACACAAATCATTTCAGCACACATCAAATTTCCTCAAGAAATTATTGTGTTGACTTGTGCCATTTTTTACACAAGTTACGCGATCACTCGACAGCCTTACGCGCCAACTTCATCGCTGCTCGGACTCGGTCACCATACTGATCCTAGCGCACCACAACACTGACCTTGTCCCTCTGTTGACTTCAAACACGTTCGACCAACCCCTCTATGAAATTCTCTTCATTGTATCGATGATATAGACCTCGTCGGGCATGAGACAGATAAGTCCCTTTCATAATTAAACTTCACACTTCACTCTTTTGCGAGTTTGCCTCTTTCGAGCATCACTCGGAAGCTTCTCCTTATCTTTACCCAAATCCGACTCGATGAATTGCAAATCATCCATTCAAGACTATATTTCTCATATTCTGGCATGTCCGTTGTCGAAGCCTGTAGTATGCTCGGGGGCTACGCCGCACTCGGGGGCTGCACCTCATTTGAAATGACACTCGCCTGAGTGGTCGAGTACTTCATCACCAGTCAGATCCTTCACTTCAACAAGTGCATTCGATCCGCCACTTGGACAAGTTTTATAATCACCCAGATGCTCTGCACACCATCTTCTTTCCTACTCAGACTCAGTTGTCACGCCGATCTTGTTGCATCGCAACCACACCAAACTCGTCACTACATAAGCTTCGAAAGCATTCGACTAAGTCCTCCGAGGACCATTTTCACCGTCCGGTGACACACGACTTCGCCTTAGCCGCTTCGCGCGCCGCCACTCGGTTGTGCACGTCTTCACCACTCGGCTGCCCCGTGCATCTTCACTTGGCTAGATATGTAGTCCTACATTCGACCACTTCACATGTCATCACCATTCGGCCGCCCCACGCGTTGCCACTCGGTTGCATGCGTCTTCACCACTCGACCGCTCCGTGCATCGTCACTCGGTTGTACACATCATCGCCCCTCTGCCGCCTCGCGCGTCACCATCAGTTGGACATGTCTTTACCTCTACACCCCCAACACGGGAACGGCTAAGTTACTCATATGGTCAAACCTCATATCACACTCTGTAGCAAGTTTACCTCCTTCGAGCATCACTCGGGGGCTACGCACGACAGTTGGCCATGTCACCCTCAGAGGTTACGCCCATTTGGTCAACCTGTTGATCACATCAGGAATATTCTTCTGACAATACATGCTTGGTTCGCCGAAGATCTATAAGTGAAGCACGTCCACTCGGACAAATACCCCTTTCATGCAAAAGGGTGAAAATGAAGCTCCTCTGCGGATACAATGTACTCTTACAAATACCCCTTTCATGCAAAATCTAATGGTAGAAGTACTAATTGAAAGATTACTCCCTGAAGTATCCAGCTTTTTCTACAGTCGGCAGTTTCAAAGCCGAATTGATTCACCGTGCCGAGAGCACGAAGATTCACCTGCTTGACCGAGTTCCAGGCTGAATTTATTCCATGCCGAGTGCACGAAGATCATTCCGACTGACTCAGCTCCAAGCTGAGCTTATTTACCATGTTAAGCACCTGAAGATGCATCCGAATGACTCAAATTCAGACTAAAAGATATTTACCGTGTCGACTGCTTGGAGGTTTACCAGGAGACTTAAACCCTCTGCCCGACTCATCTAGTCCGACAGAGGCTCGGGGACTACACCCAGCGGGTGCACTCAGCGTGCCCCCACTGGAAGAGAACTCGGAAAGAAACATTTTGCTCGATGCAAAACCAGCTCCAGAATTACTTGACCTCCGAGTCAGAGAAGAACAAGTTTGATCAATACCACCTAAGAAGAGTTTTAGTTCTCTCAGACCCCCGCCGACTGCCCGCAGTCGACGGTGGTCTCGGGGACTACACCCAGTGGGTGCACTCAGCGTGCCCCCACTGGAGTAATCTCCACTCGGTACGGCCTGACCAGTCCGAGTGATGAACACAACAACAAAAAAGACAGGCCCTAAGACTCCCGCCGACTGCCTGCAGTCGACGGCAATCTCGGGGACTACACCTAGTGGGTGCACTCAGCGTGCCCCCACTGGAATGGTATCCACTCGGAACGGTCCGCCCAACCCGAGTGACGGCCAAACAACAAAAAAGACACGTTCCAGGCGTGAAGAAATTCCGAGTAATCAGTTACTCGATGTAGGCCCAGCTCCAAATCACTCCAAAAAAATATTCTATAAGGCGAGTGTGGATCTGTTTTGAGCCTTCTTCTAGGACTCAAAGTGTGAAACTCACAAGTGTGGATCTGAAACCGACTCGTATTGACGTTCCTCCGGGATAAGAATGGCATCTCTCTAAAAAGAGCAGTCCATGTGTCAATCTGGTTGCACGGATTTAATGACACGCCCATACTCAGATCACGAGTTAAACCTATCCCGAGAGATGAACGAATGTCACCAAGTTGCTCCTCACAGACACTTACCTCGATTAGTCGGGAAGCATGGTGCCGGAATCCATTGAGATTTTCTTCAAACCTTGGTTGTCTGAAAGCGCGGCGACATGTACCGAGTATTTCTATAATCATTCGGACCAAACTGTGTCTTACACCAACTCGTTCTGCAAAATCGCAATCGATTCGGGGGCTAATGTTGGGGATATACATAACAGGTAGGCCCACGAAGGGTCGAAATATCATGAAGCATGGGGTCCACACAACATGTGGGTCCAGGTCAATTTCATACAGACACACTATCCACTCGGACAAGCAGCATACTATCCACTCGACCAAGCAGCATACCATCCACTCGGATGACGGTTCACCACTCGACCGTACGACTCACTTGGATATACGAAGACCAGCAGGCAGCAAGGCAGTCGGCATCTTTCTAATAGTGAGGGCTTAATAGCGGGCTGGCATTATGGCATTCATACCCCACTTTGTAACATAGGAGGTGAGGGGGTGGCGCACTCTATATAAGACACCCCCACCACTAGACTTGGGGGGTCTTTTCTTCCACCTCTCTCTCTTTTCACCATTAGTCTCAGGACTTAGCTCAGGCATGGGGATCCGTTCCTCTCTCTCACACACACATTGTAATCTCCGGATATATACTCAGATAAAACAAAGCCTCTCCGGAGCACGAGACGTAGGGTTGTTATCTCCACCGTGAGAGGCCCGAACTCGCTAAAACCACCGTGTCACCCATATGCATCTCGATAGATCATGCTCCGTTATCCTACCCCTCTCTTACTGTCGGAGTCGTTCCCACGACAACGGAGACAAAGGCGCAGACGTGCAGTGGGGCCCCGTTTCAAGGTCTCTTGTTGTTGCATACTAAGGTTACTTATTCTAGACCCTGTGTAAACCTTTTCCCTGTGTAAACCTTTAAGATATCGGCAGTACTTGCGAACTTACGATTCACCGTACTAAAATGGATGTTATAGAAGCAGCCAAGTAGTGTGCTTTGAGAACTATACTCTCACAACAAGCGCTCTCTCCTCATGCCGGGTCACAGCACGTGCCTTGAATTTAGGGTTCTTTACCGGGGGCTGTACCCATCCCGGTATATATTGAAAAGTCCGAATACCTTCGGGAGTGTTCGGCGGCGTGAGTTTTGGCCAATAGTTGGGTCAATAGTTGGGTTTGCCCGGCTCCTGTGTTTGCTACCTTACGTTCCGTTCTATCAGCTAAGGCGGGCAAGGGAGAACTACTGCGATTGTGCCCTGGTTCATCATGACGAGCACCTCAGTAGAGAAAGCCGAAAACTGACTATCATGATAAGGCGACACTACAAGAAATATGTCAACTTATGACCTTCTGTCAGTGACCCTGGAAGAATTGGTCATACATTTATGACCATTTGAGACCAATTGGTCAAAAGCTGTTTGAGGGGCTCCAAACCCTAAACCATTGCGACCATTTTGGTCAGAAAGGTCATAATTTCCTTACATGAAATGGTCATAAAGCTAACAGCGCTAGTCCGCTGCCTTATTTCTAGTTGTTAACGACCAATATAGATGGTCATAGCCTTGTAAATTGTGGTGGGTTGCTATGACTAGGCGCCACCTCATCAGTTTTGCCTATGTGTCATGTCCATGTGGCAGTTTTTGCCCTAGGTTGTGAAGCAACCTATATTTCTGTCATTCCCAAAATTCCCAAAAAAATCTCATAAATTCTTTGGGTCATATCTTCGTCAAATATGTAAAAACCTTCCTTGCCTAGTTCAAAAATAATTCAAAAATATTCATTTTCCTATTCTGTTCAGAGTAACAGTTTGTGAAGGAAGTACCACTTTGGCATGTCCAAATAGTATCCATTTTCTACAGTGCTTTCCTATGCCCAAATAACCATCCTCCACCAAATGCCAGCTCAATCCATTCATTATTTTGAGCCGAGCTTCAACATTCGTATTTATGTCCAGTGTGGTGGTTTGCAAAGCAAGTACCACCTAGGCTCCTCCTTTTGAGCTGAAAATTTGTGAAAACGGTCTTCTTAGTAACTGATCATCCTCAGCCAAAACTCACGCCCATTAGCCATGTACATTTCCCGTACCGCTAATCAAACACTTGGCTGCTAATTCATGTTTGAGCATCGATTGGTCTCCTCATGAGAATCTTATGTAGTAATTTTCTTCCTAGCACCAACCTGGGGAGTGCCCAACCCACTAGACATGCCTAGGCCGCCCAGAACACATGGCAACGCCACGGTCACGCTCTAGAGTTGTGGCCCTCGGCCACCGCCCAAACCTCGACGTATCGCCACCAAACCATGTATTTATGATTAAATAGGTCCTTATGTAACCAGAAATGATTTTTGGAAAAAATAAATAGCAAACTATGAGGCAGTTGCAGTTCAAATTTGACCCGCTTCCATCTAAATCGGCAGAAATTTGTCTTTTTCACGAGAGGTGGATCAAAAAATTTTACACCAAACCATTTTGTCAATTGTGCCTTAAATATGGCCTAGTATTTTATAAAAAATGATTTGGTCCAATTTTGCAACAACTATTTGGTAGTTCCTTCACAAAAAAACCTCCTTTCGGGTACTCGAAAAATGGAAAATGGTTTATTCGTCCAACGAAAATGAAAACTTCCTTAGGCAACATTGTTTGCCATTCCAATATGCACCCTTGTGCACAATATGAGATCATTTGAACAAACTATGCCATGAATGTGGCCATAAGATTGATCATTTGGCTTGAAAGCCATGAATCTTCACACTTGATAGCTCATTTCTGAGAACACTTTTTTAAAATAATTACCGTATTACAAGTTTATTATTTTTCCTGTAAACTTGGTCACATATAATGACACAATGCGAAGGTTTTCCAATTTTTTGATTTTTTTGAATTTTTTATGCCCGTTTGAAAATGCGGTCAAAACTGCAGGCTTGACCGTTCCTAGCTAGTGGTTGAATCTTGGAATTTTTTTGGTGTTTCTATGATTAAATAGATACTTATGTACCTAGAAATGATTTTTGGAAAAAATAAAGAGCAAACTACGAGGCAGCTGCAGTTCAAATTTGACCCGCTTCCAACTAAATCGGCGGGAATTTGTCTTTTTCACCAGAGGTGGATCAAAACTTTTTTCACCCAACCATTTGGTCAATTGTGCATTAAATATGTCCTAGTATTTTAGAAAAATGATTTGGTCCAATTTTGCAACAATTATTTGGTAGTTCCTTCACAAAAAAACCTCCTTTCGGACACTCGAAAAATGGAAAATGAAATTTTCGTCCAAAGAAAATGAAAACTTCCTTAAGCAACATTGTTTGTCATTCCAATATGCACCCTTGTGCACAATATGAGATCATTTGAACAAACTATGCCATGTATGTGGCCATAAGGTTGAGCATTTGGGTTGAAAGCCATTCATCTTCACACTTGATAGCTCGTTTCTGAGAACACTTTTTTTAAATATTTGTCGTATTACAAGTTTATAATTTTTCCTGGTAACTTGGTCACATATAATGACGCAATGTGAAGGTTTTCCAATTTTTAAATTTTTTTGAATTTTTTATGCTCGTTTCAAAATGCGGTCAAAATGGCGGGAATGTCCGTTCCTAGCTAGTGGTTGAATCTTGGAATTTTTTTGGTGTTTCCCTGATTAAATAGATACTTATGTACCTAGAAATTATTTTTGGAAAAAATAAATAGCAAACTATGAGGCACCTGCAGTTCAAATTTGACCCGCTTCCAGCTGAATCGGCGGAGATTTGTCTTTTTCACCAGAGGTGGATCAAGGCTTTTGACACCCAACCATTTTGTCAATTGTGCATTAAATATGTCCTAGTATTTTAGAAAATTGATTTGGTCCAATTTTGCAACAAATATATGGTAGGTCCTTCACAAAAAAAACTCATTTCGGGCACTCGAAAAATGGAAAATGTTTTTTTTTGCCAAAAAACTCATTTCTCATGACATATTTTTAAAGATATTTATCTTATTTCATGTTTGTTACTTTTCCTGAAAACTTATTCACATTTGGTGACACAATGAGAATGTTTTTCATTTTCTTTTTGAATTTTCTCAGGTCATAAAATAGCTGATATGATTTTAACACGCTATTTTTAGTCAACTACGACGAATTTAAATGGTCATAACGTGGTACTGCATTTTGATTGGTTCGTGGACGTCTCATGCGGATCGTGCCTAGAACACCGTCGGATGCTCGCGGATCCAACGGCAGTCCTCGGCCCACCACACCAACCCCAAGCCCACCTAAGCCGAAACCCTAGCTCTACTCGTGGACGTTTTCCATCCACCCCCCGCCTCCTTTCTTTCTCTGCCTACTTTCTTTCTCTGCTCCTCGTTCCCTCACGCACCCACAATCCCTCCCCCAAAACCCTTGCTGCCGCCACCTACGCCTCTTGTTCCGGCGTGTTCCAGCGGGCCTCGCCGGTGTGCAGCCCAGATCCGAGCTCCCTTGCATCCGCTCTTCCCTCGCCTCCGGCCAGATCCGCCTCTTGCGTCCCAGGTAGCTCATCCCCAACCCCTTCCCACGGCTAGGATTTTGAGGGTGGCGTTCCCACCAATTCCGGCGCGGTGGCGGTGACTGTGCTCCGCCCTCTTCGACGCCCACCAATCTAGCCGCACGGCACGGCCATGGCCATGGCGGAGGCCAGATCCACCCCCTCCCTCATCTCCTCGCCGCCGCCACCTCCTCCCCGTCCTGCAGCGGCGTGTCCCACCACCACCTCCTTCCTCGATGCATCCCGCAGCGACGCCCATCGCGTCCCGGAGCTGGACGACGGCGCGATGGAGAGGGAGCCGGCGGCAGCATCGCGCGATGGCAGGTGACGAGTCCTCATCTTTTCCTTGGTCCTCTCTGCTCCCTCCCTAGTTCCATCTGATTCGATTCGCTGAATCGGTTGCCTGCCACTGACAGGTGCGTCGAGCGGGCCGTCGCCGCGTCGAGCTCCACCGCCGAAGTCCGGCATCCCGCCGCCCGCCGGACCTCCCTGGCTGTCTTCCTCCACTGCATCCCGTCGCTCCTCGAACGCATCAAGTCCCCCTGCATCAAGCGTCGCCCTCGCCAAGACGCATCGAGCGCACTCACGTGCGTGGGGTCAAGGGCGTTGACCGCGCCCCTGCCTAGCCAGATTGCCAGTGCCTCCCCGCTCGATCCCCTGCTCGATCGCTCGCATGGTTGGGCCACCACTAAATTTCAGTCGTGATTTATATAGATCCTCTCTTTCTCTTTTTACGAATCAATCAAACAAATAGTTGACAATCTTAATTCACTACACAACTAGCCAGGCTTGTGTCGCTATCTTATTATTATCAAATCAACTGGCCTCTATCTTCAGTTCAGATGACAAATACCTACTACTAGTAGGACTACTTTGTTAAGATGACTGCTCTACTCTAGGCCCAGCACCAGCGATTCTTATCGGATCCTAAAAATGAACAGCACCCAAACAAACGCATGGTAGTAATCTGAGGCTTTTAATGGATGCCTGGACTATTTTACAAGGATTCCTTTTTGCGCACCTGTACTGAACTGCCTGATTGCTTTCAATTCAGTGCCAATTTGTCTTACCACTCGTAATCTATGTTGCACATTGCACTGTTGTATGAGATAAACAAACTATGCATCTAACAGATGCTTGTACTGGATATTCTAATACTAGTATTTAGCGATCCACTTCGCTGTCAAAATTGTCTTATGATTCTTACAACCCTACTCAGGATTGGGCTCCAAACTGAATTCGATGCGGCTGTTCACTAATTTGTTTTTTATATTGTATAAATGATGGTAGTTTGTATAAGACGTTCACATGTTTTTTTTACTAAAATCTCTTATGCCCTTGACTTAGCTTAACCCAGAATAGCAGCATCCTTGATGCGTACTGACCTTCACCTCGTTCTTTCTCTCGCAGACTCGAAGGAGACCATATGCAAGGCACCTCCTCTTCGGCTGTGAGAGTGTCCAGGGGTCGTGGGTGCGGCTAATGCCTATGTCTGTGGCCGCACTTGACACTGCCCTCTCTTTAAGGGCACATATCATTTTTTATAACTCTGCTATCTTTTCCCAAGTCTTTATTATCTTGCCTAGCCTTGTACTGATATGTATTGTTTGATGCTAATTACCCAAGCTAGTGCATGATGTTAGGGATAACCTAAGAGCACTTGCCTAAGTTTATAAGATGTGACATGTGTCAGTCCAAGCCTGCTGCTCTTTCAATGCTTTTGCTGCTGTATTGTGTTTCTCTAGTTGTTCGAATGTTTCTGCTTCTTTCGGACCTGATGATAAGGACCTTTCTTTTCTCCCGTGGGTTAAAACAATGGGAGTTTGCATGGAAGGTTCTCTCGCTGTATGTGAACAGCAGTACGATGTTACTTGGAAAATGTTTTTCTATGACATGAGGGAAGAGCTACTATCATGTGCATGGAAGGTTTTCAAGTGAGCACTTGTTAGTTTGTTTAGTACTTATGTAGTATGGGAAATATGCATAGGTATGTCCATGTGATTTTTAAGCATGCTTACTGCCTACCTGATACAGAGTTCTATAACTGATGTTCTTTATTTGACAGTCTATAGCCTCTTATAGTTGAAAACTTGAATAGTTACATTATGTGTGCTGCTATGTCTCTTATAGTTTCAGAAAAACATTAATTTATCTGTCCTGTTCTATTAATCCTAAAGATGAAACTCATGCATATGTTGCTTAACCTGACTGGCTTGAGTATTGTTCCGAACGAATTATACTACAGATTCCCTTCACTGTTTTTCTTCTAGTTAACTCATAGGATTACTCATGAGGCACATCTATTCTCTCCATTTTTTAGAACAAAATTGTGATTAATTCAGCATGCTTATGAGTATCATGCTTCTGAATATCTCCAAGCTGGATATTTCCATTAAACATGTTTCTGAATACCTCCCATATATATTTCCGTTAGTCTGCTTAGTGCATCATTAAGATTATAAGCATCATTTTCATTGAATCCTGGTTACATACTTGTGCAGGAAATTGACCTGTGCGGCGGCGGCGGGGAAGGAGCAGCATCGGCAGCACTGACAGAGGAAGTCATGTTGCCGTTTAGTTTGTTCCCAGCCTTGACTATGGTTGTCCAGCAAGTCCGGCATGTCGTCATTTTCTTGTAAAGCAGTATTGTATCACACTTGTAGAGCTCGTTACACATGTAGATCTTGTAAAGTACTGTATTACACATGGTCATATGTATTGGCAACGTGATCTGGTTGCTCTTATTTGAAGTATCATGTGTGCTTTTGTCTGCCAAGTTAAATACTAGTTGAAATATGAAGAATATGAGCCTGATAGATGGGACTCACTTACCAGACCCAAACCTAACAACTGGGGCCCATCTGACTGGTGGACCCATTTAATAAAAAAAGGAAATTATAATTATTTAGACGAAAAGGCCAAGGCCCAATAATAAAAAAGGCTGCAATGTTGGGCCAGGCCGATGAAGTCAACCAAAAATTGATAAAAAAAATATAGAAAGGCTGAATTAATGGGCTAGGCCCATGTAGAAAACTGAATTGGACCGGGCTGAATCTTGTGCCACATCAGCTTGCCGCGCTGGATGCCTACGTGGCCTGGGGGAGGTTGCTAGTGACCAAAACGCCACAGTAGGAATATTTTGGTCGTAAACGTCTTTGACCATTCCAGAAGAAAGGTCGCTATAGTCAGTTTACGACGGCCAGCTTTTGACCTTCTGTTTTTGGTCACAAAAAGGTCATAAATGGAAATTTGTGACCTTTCAGTGACCAATAGTGGTGGTCATAAGTTGACATATTTCTTGTAGTGCGAGAGCTGGTCAACCACTCGATGACTCAATGGAATCTTCACGATTCCTCCGCATTAACGAAGGACCCGTTTCCTGGTCATGTATGTAAATGCACCGTATTCAGATAAACGCAGAAATACTTGCTACCTCTTGAGCACTGCATTGGTTTTCCCTTGAAGAGGAAAGGGTGATGCAGCAAAGTAGCGTAAGTATTTCCCTCAGTTTTTGAGAACCAAGGTATCAATCCAATAGGAGGCTCCTCAAAAGTCCCACGCACCTACACAAACAAACAAGAACCTCGCAACCAACGCGATAAAGGGGTTGTCAATCCCTTCACGGTAACTTGCAAAAGTGAGATCTGATAGAGATAATAAGATAAGATAAATATTTTTGGTATTTTTATGATATATATTCGAAAGTAAAAGATGCAAATAAAAGTAGATGGAAAACTTATTTGATAAAAGATAGACCCGGGGGCCATAGGTTTCACTAATGGCTTCTCTCAAGATAGCATAAGTATTACGGTGGGTGAACACATTACTGTCGAGCAATTTATAGAAAAGTGCATAGTTATGAGATTATCTAGGCGTGATCTACTACTATTACTCCACAAATCGACCGACTCCTGCCTTCATCTAGAGTATTAAGTTCATAAGAACAGAGTAACGAATTAAGCAAGATGACATGATGTAGAGGGATAAACTCAAGCAATATGATATAAACCCCATCTTTTTATCCTCGATGGCAACAATACAATACGTGCCTTGCGTGCCCCTGCTGTCATTGGGAAAGGACACTGCAAGATTGAACCCAAAGCTAAGCACTTCTCCCATTGCAAGAAAGATCTATCTAGTAGGCCAAACCAAACTGATTATTCAAAGAGACTTGCAAAGATAACCAATCACACATAAAAGAATTCATAGAAGATTCAATTATTTCTCATAGATAAACTTGATCATAAACCCACAATTCATTGGATCTCAACAAACACACCGCAAAAAGAGTTACATTGAATCGATCTCCAATTAGATTCAAAGAGAGAGAAGAAGCCATTAGCTAATAACTATGGACCCGGAGGTCTGTGGTAAACTACTCACAACTCATCGGAGAGGCATTGGAGACGATGTAGAGGCCCTCCGTGGTCAATTCCCCCTACGGAGGAGCGCCGGCGAAGGCTCCAAGATGGGATCTCGTGGATACAGAAGGTTGTAGCGGTGGAAATATCTTTTCGTGGTGCGCCTGGATGTTTTCAGGGTACGTGGATATATATAGGCAAAGAAGGTAGGTCAGGGGAGCCACGAGGGGCCCACAAGGGTGGGGGTGCATGCCGGGCACCCTCGTGGCCGCCTCGTTTGTTGCTTGACCTCCACTCCAAGTCTCCTGGATTGTGTTTGTTCCAAAAAGATCGCTCCCGAAGGTTTCATCCCATTTAGACTCCGTTTGATATTCCTTTCCTTCGAAACACTCAAATAGGCAAAAAAACAGCAATTCGGGCTGGGCCTCCGGTTAGTAGGTTAGTCCCAAAAATGATATAAAAATGTAAAGTAAAGCCCATAAACATCCAAAACGAGTAATATAATAGCATGGAACAATCAAAACTTATAGATACGTTGGAGACGTATCAAGCATCCCCAAGCTTAATTCATGCTCGTCCTCGAGTAGGTAAATGAAAAAACAGAACTTTTGATGTGGAATGCTACCTAGCATAATTCTCAATGTAAGTTTCCTTATTGTGGCATAATTGTTCAGATCCAAATGATTCAAGATAAAAGTTCATAAAACATAAAAATAGTAATACTTCAAGCATACTAACAAGTAATCATGTCTTATCAAAATAGCATAGCCAAAGAAAGATCATCCCTACAAAATCATATAGTTAGGCCATGCTTCATTTTCATCACACAAAATACCCCCATCATGCACAACCCCTGTTTCAGCCGAGCAATTGGTTCATACTTTTTAACGCGCTTCAGCTCAACTCTTACGCAACACATGAGCGCAAGCCATGGATATAGCACTATAGGTGACATAGTGCGGTGGTTGCAAAGACAAACCCGGAGAAGATAGTCTCACATCAACTAGGCGTATCAACGGGCTATCAGTACAAAAAAACACACATCCGTGACATTTTGGGCCGAACAAAAAAAATTTGTCATACATATGACACTTCTATGACGATAATTGTGACAAAACCCGGTATCATCATAGATGCGGTGGGCTCCTACTTCTATGACAAAAAATCATGACAGAAAATGGGCTTTTTGTCCTGGGCGGTTTGGAGACGCAACTGCATAACATTCTTTGGGCCGTCCATGACGGAAAAACCGTGGTAGAAGTGAGGGCGAGGAAAATTTCGGGGAGTTCCCGGTTACGGTGGGAGGTCGGCGGCCGAGCGATGCGCGTTTCTCTTGTACACGTATGCGCGTGTGTGCGAGGCCTTGGCTCTAACTGAACCCGAGCGAGGCATTGGGATCTAACTAAACCCGAGTGATTGCACTGCAGGCTACACATTACTGAACCCGAGCGATCGATCGATGGCTGTTAACTGAACCCGATCGAGCGATTCCTTTGCTACTACTGCTAACTGAAGCCAATCGATGATGCCTCTCTGGATGAACAGTGAGCGTTGCGGGAGGGTTTGGATGAACAGTGAGCGGTGGGGGTTGATGCAGGACCCCGTGGCGTTACCTCTGCATGAACAGGACGACCCCGTGGAGGGTTGGATGAACAGTAGACGGTGGAGGGGTGCCCGTGGAGGGGTGGTTGAATAGTAGCAGGTGGAGGCTGGATGAACAGATGCCCGTGGAGGCTGGAGGAGGTCGACGGTAGCCCGTGGAGGCTGGAGGAGGTCGACGGTGGAGATGAACAGTATCCTGTGGAGTCCTGTTTTGCGGTACGCCACACCCCTCCCGATGAACAGGACCCCCATTTCGACCGTAGGGCTCCAACACAAGTCCGTTTCGTCCATTTTGCGGTATGCCACACCCCTCCCAATCAACAGGACCCCCGTTTCTACCATAGGAGGTCCGTTTCCTCCGTATTGCGGTACGCCAGACCCCTCCTGATGAACAGGATCCCGTTTCGAACGTGGCCGGTCGAACACAAGACCATTTTCTCCGTTCTGCGATACGCCAGGCCTCGTTTCCATCGCCTGTTCCATCCAAGCCCTCCCGATGAACACGACGACGCATTCCGTTCCGACCCAGCCGGTTGGCTCCCCATGAACACAACGACAATGTTGTTTCTCCGTTCCGACCCAACCATGTACACGAGCCCTGGCCGTACGTATGCGCGAGTAGGCGTTCGATACCCCGCCCATATGTACACATACGTGGCCGTATTTCTTTCTTGCACACTGGCCGCTGCACGTACGTGTACATGCTACGTGCATGCCTCTACTACGACACGTACGCGCCTCTACTATGACACGTGTGCGCCTCTACAGTCACCAGTATTGACGTACACATTCGCGACTAGGTGGGTCCCGATTGTCAGGCACTTCCTTGGGTGCAAAAATGTAGCTGGTGGGTCCCAGCAGTCAGGGGGGCGAATCATTACTTTTTTTGCCCGGACGCACTTCCTTGTGTGCGAAGATGTAGCTGGTGGGTCCCAGCAGTCAGGGGGGCGAATCGTTTTTTTGTGCCCGAACGCACTTCCTTGCATGCGAAGATGTA
>NC_041387.1:165298560-165306656 GCF_002162155.2 Triticum dicoccoides | reverse complement strand
GGACGCACTTCCTTGCGTGCGAAGATGTAGCTGGTGGGCCCCAGCAGTCAGGGGGGCGAATCGTTTTTTTTTGCCCGCACGCACTTCCTTGCGTGCGAAGATGTAGCTGGTGGGTCCCAATAGTCAAAGGAAATGTTTTTTTCGTGAAATATAGTGGCCCGTCTGTTGGGTCCCAGCTGTCAGGTGGAGGAATCATTATTTTGCACGTAATAAGTAGGCACTTCCTTGCTGCGGCCGTCAACCCAGCTATCAGCCTCTCCACGTACAGTCAACGTTTGATGGAAGTCGTTCCTTGACCACGTTGACCACGCCACGCAGAGAGCACCACGGAGGTGGATGACGGCGAGGCCTATGAAGGGGACGACGCGGAGCCGGGGAAGACACGGAAGTGGAAGCCCACGCGGAGAGGAGTATGAGGGTTCACTGGTTCGGCTGCGGTGTGAGGCTGCCGTCGCCGAAGGGCCTGGCCAGCGGTGGGAATAGTAGGGGGCGGTGATGCCTCCGCGGTAGCACAGCCGGCCGCGGGAGGCAGGAGCATACGACACGACCAACGCTGCTTTGGGCGGCTGGAGCAAGAAGACCAAAGATTGAAGAAGCACTACGGCCGTTGGATGGACATCATACGGTCACTGGAGCTAGAATCGTTCATATTGACTAAGTTGACAAAGCCCTCCGTCCCCGTCAACTTAGTTGGCCCACAAGTCATCCTCCCACTATGGTGGGTCCCATCTAGCAGGAGGGTATTCATTTTTTGTGTGCGTAATAAGGAGGCACTTCCTTGCGTGTGAAGATATAGCTGGTGGGTCCGACATGTCAGCGAGGGGAATGTTTTTTCACGAAATACAGAGTCCCTTCCGATGGGTCCTAGTTGTCAGGTGGAGGAATCATTATTTTGTGGGTAATAAGGAGGCATTTCCTTGTGTGCGGCCGTGGACCCAGCTGTCAGCCTCTCCACGTCCGATGGATGTCGTTCGTTGACCACGTTGACCAGGCCGCGTCAAGAGCACCATGGCGGTGGTCGACAGCGAGGCCTAGGAAGGTAACGACATGGAGCTGTGGAAGAGTCGGCAATGGTTGCTGACGCGGTGGGGAGTACAAGGGTTTACTTGTCCGGCTGCCGTTGCCGGAAAATAACAGGAGGTGTGGGTGAGTAGAGGAATGGCCTGGCCAACAATGAAGTAGGGTGGGGCGGTGCGGCCTGTGCGGCATCATAGCCGGCCACGGGAGGCGGGAGCAGGCAGTCCCACCGGAGCTGGTTTGGGCGGCTGGAGCAAGAAGATCAGATATTGAAGAAGCAACATGGTCGTTGGATTAACATCCAACGGTCACTGCTGCTAGAATCGTTTTTGGACTAAGTTGACAAAGTCAAAGTACACATCAACCTAGTAGACCCACAAGTCAGCCTCCAAATCTGTCCCAAACAGCATACAACCCGAAATTTCTAGCCAGATTCAAATTAATTTTAAATCTAAATATACCTTAATTTAAATTCAATGAAATTTGACCCGCACAAAAACATGAAATTTAAAATATCAAAATCCGAAAGAAAACAGTATTTTGGAACTAATTGCCTGTTTGATGTCTTTTGTCATTTTACAGCCCATTTATTATTACTTATAGCCCATTTCTTATTACTTATAGCCCATTTCTGGACAAAATGCATCGCTCCTCGTCTTGAAAGATTTACGGCCTAGCAGGGTGTAGAAAACCAAGTAGGCCTACGTTGGTTATTCTGCAAAAAACAAAATAGCTGGCTAGCCATTTTCAGAAAGGAAAAACACAAACTAGTCTGGTCATGTGCTAAACATATGAAATAATAGCCTGGGCTAGACGGGCCACGGGTCCCGCACAACCCAGTTGATACCCTTCTCCGTCCCAAAAAAACAAAATTACTGCGCGCTGCTAGGTCCCTACTGTTATCCTCACCATGTACACCGAAGGGCGGCGCCGTGGCGAGCGAACCAAGGTGGAGGATGATGGTGAGGCCTTGGACGGGAACGAACAGGAGCCGGGGAAGATCACAGCCAGCCGTGGGAGGCGGGAGCAGGCAGTCCCGCCGGCGCTGGTTTGGCTTTGGCGGCTCGAGGAAGAAGAGACTGAAGAAACGCGACAGACGTTGAATGTCAGTCCAACGGTCAAGGTTGGCACAATCGTTTGTTGACTAAGCGGACACCAAGTAGCATACTTTTTTATATATAGGAAGAAAACTGCGAGGAAAATGTGTCCGTCTGTCGTACTCCTCACAGGGAACGTTCGCCACATAAGTGACTAGCACCCTTGGTTTTCAACCAAGAGGTCTTGATTTCGAGTCCCAAGAACTCTCAATTTTGTCCTCCTTCCTTCCTTGCAAAAAAAGGGATAGAAATCAAAGACTTGGGAAGGCGTACAGAACAAGCTACTGTACCAGTAAAGAGACGTTGCCAAGTTTTTGAAAAAAGAGAGACGTGCTCCTGTAGCTGGTTTGAATCCAAACCTAGACTATGACTATATATGGTGCTATGCTACTCTGCAAGTAATGAAACTAACATATCCAACGTTCGATTCTCCTCTTCTCTACTTACTCTGCCTAGCATCAGAAGCTCTAGCTGCAACAACCATGTCTGCTGGCTGCTCGTCCACCTGCTCTTAAGCAGGTAAACACCCAGATATGCGCCAAGTCGCCACCCGTACCATCGCCTGTGGGTCTCATCACACCCCCGCCAGCACGCGCATCGCAGCTGATTGCTCATCGCAACCCACTGTGGTTGGTGTGGTGCCACTGCTGCAAATCACGCAGAGTCATCCATCGCATCTCAACCAGAATCCTCAACCCTGGCCGAGTCTTCTAAAAATGCCCGAATCATGGGGTAATAATATATTTAAGTGTTGTTCTGCTGCTTTCAGTTGCTGATTTTTTTAATAGTTTGGTTGATGATCTTCCAATTTTATTCATGCAGAAAAGGGAAGATTCGTGTGATTTGTATTTCTGGGAAGTTGCTGATGTGGGGGAATGCAATTACGCTGATTATTTGGTTAGCCGAGGAATCCCAATACCAGCAGGTTGGGGTGTTGGACAAGTAACTAAAGGAACAGCAGAAGAGGAAGATGCAGAGCAGAAGGTTAAAGATGCAGTTCCTCTGATCATGGCCAAGCAACAACTGCTGAACGGCCTTGACAACAATGAGGAGATGAAAGAGCTTGTGAAGATAATGGGAAAAATCGATGTGCTGTGTAGGATGATTGTCTCTTTATTTGCAGTGTATGTAGCACTCATGATGTATTCAGTGGCTATGACATGAGCACTTCGCTGAAACTAGTAATGAATGAAACCTGTATAGCAGGTTGGGCGTAGTGTTGTGAACATCTAATGATTTCTATTAACGGAAATCAGGGGGTATCCCCTTTTGCTAATAAATAAATAAATAGCAGAGGCCGTATCGGGTCAGCTTTGTTCTCATTCGAAGACATCGAGCAAACTGCAGTCCAACAGCAAACTATGTCATCAAATTCAAGTTTCACAGCCAAATATGAGTACAACTAAACAACAATGTCATCATGTTTTAGTTGTCATACAATCACCAAACACAAGTCAGCATACATAACAAGTGATGTTCTCATAGCAAAATACTAAACAACATGTTAATCGGGTTTCAGTTGTCATAGCAAACACAATTTCACATAGTAGATAAAAAACGTCTTCTTACAGGCAAATACGACAAAAGCAATGTAATCATCATCCGCAGTAGCACCAGCGTCAATATCTTCGCCATGTGTATCAGTCTGAATTGTAATTCCACACGGTGTCATCTTCTTCTTCGTCCTCAACGTCCTCGAACTTTGGCTTCTTCTTGATCAAGTCTTGTATGTCCACAGCACGACAGGCAATCTTTTCGCCGGCGTCATTGACATGATAGTTCTCAAAGATATTAGGAATATCTGTGTTATCTTGTACATCAGGAGCAGTGTAAGCATCATCTTGTTGTGCAACTTCGTTAAACGAATTCTTCTGCTCAAAGCTTTGCAAAACTCTCCAATCATCGCTACGTGCAAATGTGTCTTCCAAGAAAAATATCTGTGTTTCTTGATTTGCCAAAATAAAAGGCTCCTTGGTCTGGTACGCCACCTTGAGATTGAGGGATTTGAAATAATCATCAGCTCTGGGTTTTTCGATCCTGGAAAACAGGTTATACCAACGACAGCACAACAGAACCACACACCGATGATCCTTGAAACTGGAGATATACTGCAACTGAATAGTGTCTGTTATGTTAGATTACATTTCAGTTATCTCTTTGTCATACATATTCGTGCTCATGATGGCACTATTTTGTGTCTTCCTGCCTTCATCTCGTGCAAGGGTGTTGTAGCGCAGATCTCCAACAACTCAAGATTCATAATGTCTTACCCGAGTATCAGGACCCATTGCTAGTGAGTAAAGGGCATCATCAACTGCCTGCCCAACCTCCCGCATCTTCTTAACCTATGATTAGAAAATAGACAAGGTGATCATCTTATGTACTCAATATATTAAAAAAACTGACAGTGCAATTCAAATGCTTACATGGTTCTTGAACCATTTCGCAAATCCTGTCATAACCAGTTTGTCAATGTTTCTTGGATTTTGCGGCAGTAACTCCTTTTTGTAGATGCTGCACAACATAGTGATCGCGTCAAACATCTAAATATATAAGAATGTGCTGCAAGTTTAGTAGATTACGATGTATAAGCTCCAGTACTGCACTTAGTTGATATAAGGTAGTATCTTAGGACAGTTATTCAACACATACCAAACCATTTTGTCCAAATCTTTAGGTTTGTCCTCTTGTCGACTCTTCCCTGTAACTCGAACAGAATAATCAAAAACATTGAGCCCGGGATTGTCTTCACCCACCTGTTTGCTAAGCTGATCAGCCGTTTCAATGTATTTTGAGCAGAATGTCAACGCTTTTGTAGCAATGTAGGCCTCTGCAATGGAACCCTTGGGTCTAGCTCTGTTCCTAACATGGCCCTTGAAAGTGCATAGCCACCTTTCAATAGGGTACATCCAGCCATACTGTACAGGACCTCTAAGTAGCGCCTCATCAGGTAGATGAACAACCAAATGCACCATCACATCAAAGAAGGCTGGAGGATATATCTTCTCAAGGTCGCATAGGATAGTTGGTATCTTCTCTCTAAGACACTCCAAAGCATCTATCCTGATATTTCTACTGCAGAGTTCCCTGAAGAATTGTCCCAACTCTGCAACTGCTCTGTATAAGTCAGGGTAGCCCAATCCTCTAAGGGTAACAGGTAAAACCCTTTGAAGTAGGATGTGGCAGTCATGAGTTTTCAACCCTTGTACCTTGTTTCCATCTGTACTGACTCTCCTTTCAGGGTTGGAAGCAAATCCATGTGGGAATCTCACATGTGACAGGACCTTGCAGAATTCATTTCTTTTTACCTTGTCCAAGACGTACACAGCTGGTGCCATATCCCGTGGTTTACCTTCATCTTGCACCTGCAAATCCTTTCTGATACCCAGGTGTGTCAAATCAATCCTAGATTTTAAGGTATCTTTCGTCTTGCCTTCAATATTAAGAAGTGTGCCAATAATGCTGTCACATATATTTTTCTCAATGTGCATCACATCAAGATTATGCCGCAGATCCAAATCTTTCCAATACTCCAAGTCCCACAAAGTGGACCTGCGGGTAAACAATAATCTCTCTTCTGCCCTGCCATGCTTCCTTTTCCTGCTACCATTACCAGGATGGTTTCCTGGTGTAATATGCCTGACCTTCTCTAATTCCACTTGCAAATCATCGGCGGTGAGCCCATTTGGCGCATCACGGTTTTCATGCTTTGCATTGAACACATGTCTTCGGTATTTTCTAGGATGCGGCTTGTCCTTGGCAAGGAAATGGCGGTGTCCAATGTAATAGATCTTGCTAAGTATTGCGTATGACAGCGGATTCCTATCACAGCGAACACATGCATTGTAACCTTGTGTCGTTCGCCCTGACATAGTGCCCAAAGTCGGATAATCATGGATGCACCAAATTATAACAGCACGCAAAAAGAAATCAGCTGGTGGGCTGCTATATAGGTCTCTAGTGATAACACCCCTCCATAGCTGTTGAAGTTCCTCCACAAGAGGCTCCATGAACAAATCAAAATCCTTTCCAGGACTTTTTGGAACTGGGATCAGCAAGGCCATCATGTAGTTTGATTCTTTGGTGCAGACATTTGGAGGCACATTGTAAGGGATAACAAGCGCTAGCCACATGCTATATGTGGCGCTTTGGTGGCCAAATAGGTTAAATCCATCTGAAGCTAAGCCAAGTCTAATGTTTCTCGAGTGAGAAACAAACTTTTTGTGTTTATCATTGAAGCTTTTCCACTCACTACCATGAGATGGATGGCTCATTACATTCTGATCTCTATACTCCTGGTTCCTAGAATGCCACAGTACATCCTCTCTTGTTTCAGTATCATGAAACAACCTCTACAATCTTGGTGTAATTGGAAAATGTCTTAGAACATTATGAGGAATCCTCTTCACAGCATCGCCATCTTTCCGTCTTGATGATTTGCATTTCGTGCATTCACTTAAGTTGGCATAATCCTTCCGGAACAGAACACAATTATTCTTAGAAACATGGATCATATCATATCCAATTCCAACTGCGCGAAGGAAATTCTTCATTTTACTGTAGGTGTGTGGCAGGTCAGACGCATCTGGGAAAGATTTGTGGAAAGCAGCCAACATCGCATCGAATGATTTCTTGGTCATCCGCTCAGATGTCTTCACTTGAAGAAAGGTGACCATAGCTGAGAATACTGACAGCTTATTTCCTGGGGTGACAGCCACGTTGCATTGTTCCAACATGCGGGCCCACCGTTTTTCTTCTGCAGGTGAAAGTTCACGGAATGCACGAGCATTTCGTAGCATTGTTTCAATGTTGGTCAAACTCACTGGCGCCACCACAACCACCTCCTCCTCCTCTTCCACCTAAGCATCAGGAAAATCAAGATGGTGATCTGCTGCTTCCACGTAGTCAATAACATTGACGTTCACAACTTCACCATGGTGAACCCACCTAGTATATGTGACCGACATCCCATAAAAGTGTAGATGATTTTGCACAGTTGACTGGGTCTTGTAACTGAATTCATACAACTGCTGCACGGGCAGAGCACATCTGATTTCGGACCATCGTACTCAGCTCTGATAAAGTTCATGAAGTTTTCAACCCCCTCGACATATGCAGTGGAGAATCTTTGAGCAGAAGTTATCCAAGTCCTGTCCATCTGTTAGACATACAAATTAGTTCTTCTACTAGATATTACAGGAAAAACATATATACTTTTTTATGAAGTCCAGAAAAAAAAATACCTAGGTCAATGTCTAAAGCTATGGCAAGATATTTGGACGAGCAGATCTAAGTAACAAAATATATGTAAAGCTAATTCAGCAAACAGATTTGAGTGCTAAATATGGTAGGCTGTTTTAGCAGTCAATGAGGCCGAGCACACAACCATCGATCGAAGGCCATCGCAGCAACAAAGATCAAGTATAAAACGGTGTAGAGCTATTTCACCTAACAGATTGGCTACTAGACCATGGCAATCTACGTCACAATAAATATATGGCAGGATATTTTAGCAACTAATCGGCCTTGGCATGCCATCTCAGCTAAGCAGATTGAGTGCAAAGCAGGGCAAGGAAGCTTCTTAAGAAGAGCATATTGACAGTAAACTACTTTGGCAAACAGTGAGATTAACAGCGTCTATCAGCTAACATTCAGTGCTGCACCGACATGAATGGGGCCTCAGTCTAGAATGCGCGTACCATGGGAGAAACTGACCGCCATGCGTCTCCACACGAACGTCGCCAGCGGTGGCGGCGCTGACCGCCGTGCGCCTCCACAAGAACGTAGCCAGAGGTGGTGGCGCGGCTAGAGGACGGCAGTCTACGAGAGCGTACTGTGGGAGTGAGAGGATCGTCGTGTGTCCCCTCGACGAACCGCGGCGCTGATGTATCAGCACAGTGGGGAGGGCGGCTTTGGCGGAGCGAATGGAGTGGATGGGGACGAGGGGAGGGGGTTTGGGGAATATTATTGGCTAGTTGGCCG
>NC_041387.1:165274424-165298244 GCF_002162155.2 Triticum dicoccoides | reverse complement strand
GGAGTTTGGCGCATGGTCGATTTCTCCAAGTGCAGTCCCACGTGTCAGTGAAGAGGCAAGCCAAAGCGCGTTCTGTTTGCGTGAGCCGTGTGTAGGACCGAATGTGTGTGGGGTGCAATGCGACCGCGACAGGAGTGTTGTGAGTGTACCGCCTTTTTTCCTTTTAAACTAGGTGCTTCGCCCCCTCAAAAAAAATTGTCGCTTCGCGCGATCCATCGATACTACTACTAGTAATCCGGTAATCCCGACTAAAATGGCGCGGCCGGGTCTTTTCCCACGCGATATGCTCGGAGGTTGGCTTAGTTGGGTTTTCTAGGACCCAGTTACATAATTAACGTAATGTGAAACGTGTGAGCTGTTGATTGTAGATTGGGGGGAGGGAGGGGCCCACCACCATGAAAATCAGGGGAGGAGAGAGAGAGGCAATTTACGTTAACCCTTTCGTAGGTTCCCGTAGATGTAGAAATATGTGAAATGCGTGAATGTGTAGTGGACGTACTATTGGAGTGCCTAAGATAAATTGTGTATGTGTAGACCCTATGTGTTTAGTTTACTTCGCATGTTAGATTTGTCTCGGTTCAATAAAAAGTAGAGTTGGTGATGATGGTGTGCCTGTCATCCTGCAATATAGGCCGTCCGATCTATATCTAACGGATAGGAAGGAAACTATGACAATTTACTCGCACTCCTCTCTACATTTGCAGATAAGGCTTTCCCTCGTTCATCCTTTTCTCCCACAAGATCTTGATCTTCCGTGAAACGCACGGGCATCTTGCTAGTACTCCTACAATATGTATATTATTGTGAAAGTTCATATACACTAGCCGAGATTAATACAAACACGACAGATTTTCATTACATTTCGAACTTTTATAGGACAGAAAAATAAAAGAAACCCGACCCTAAACCTATTCTACGGCGGTGACCGACGTCCTCCATCTGCGATCTCTACGTACGTGGGCGGGGTTAAAGACTTGTGAAGTGAAGGTGCGGTCTCCGACGAGGAAGAGTAGAACATGGGATACAGACCAGCCAGTTGGCACACCATGCCCTGCCGCCTCCCATGCCCTACTCATCCTTGGAGGAGTCCCTGACCTTGGCGGTGCCGGACGTTGGACGGTGGCAAGTAGGATGCGTGGCTGACGATGCTCCCGTCGTCGGCCGCCAGCGTGGCCACCATTTTTGCGGTCGTGTCGGCGTCCGGCTATGCCGCTATTGCGTCGCGAGAGGCGACTTGAGCGAGGGCGGCGACCTCGAGCTTCATCCCCGAAGACAAGCTCTCCTGCAGAGCGTTCGCACTTGGGGTCATGGCGGATGTGGTGCTGATACGTCCATTTTGCATCATGCTTTTATATCAATATTTATTGCATTATGGGCTGTTATTACACATTATATCTCAATGCTTATGGCTATTCTCCCTTATTTTGCAAGGTTTACCATGAAGAGGGGGAATGCCGGCAGCTGGAATTCTGGCTGGAAAAGGAGCAAATGTTGGAAACCTATTCTGCACAACTCCAAAAATCCTGAAACTGCACGCAACAACTTTTTGGATTTTATAAGAATTTATGAGCAAAAGAAATAGGCAAGGGGGCCCACACCCTGTCATGGAGACAGGGGGCGCGCCCCCCTGTAGGGCGCGGACACCTATCTCCTGGGCCCCCTAGTGGGCTTCCGGCGTCCATCTTCTGCTATATGAAGGGTTTTGTCCTGGAAAAATCGTGGGCAAGCTTACAGGACGAAACTCCGCCGCCACAAGGCGGAACCTTGGCGGAATCAATCTAGGGCTCTGGCGGAGCTGTTCTGCCGGGGACACTTCCCTCCGGGAGGGGGAAATCATCACCAATGTCATCACCAACGATCCTGTCATCGAGAGGGGGTCAATCTCCATCAACATCTTCACCAGCACCTTCTCCTCTCAAAACCCTAGTTCATCTCTTGTATCCAATCTTGTATCAAAACCACAAATTGGTACCTGTGGGTTGCTAGTAGTGTTGATTACTCCTTGTAGTTGATTCTATTTGGTTTACTTGGTGGAAGATCATATGTTCAGATCCTTTATGCATATTATTACTCCTCTAATTATGAACATGAATATGCTTTGTGAGTAGTTACATTTGTTCCTGAGGACATGGGTAAAGTCTTTCTATTAGTAGTCATGTGAATTTGGTATTCGTTCGATATTTTGATGAGATGTATGTTGTATTTCCTCTAGTGGTGTTATGTGAACGTCGACTACATGACACTTCACCATTATTTGAGCCTAGAGGAAGGCATAGGGAAGTAATAAGTAGATGATGGGTTGCTAGAGTGACATAAGCTTAAACCCTAGTTTCTGCGTTGCTTCGTTAGGGGTTGATATGGACCCATATGTTTAATGTTATGGTTAGGTTTACCTTAATACTCCTTTTTGTAGTTGCGGATGCTTGTAATAGGGGTTAATCATAAGTGGGATGCTTGTCCATGTTAGGGCAGTACCCAAGTGCCGGTCCATCCACATATCAAATGATCAAAGTACCGAACGCGAATCTTATGAACGTGATGAAAACTAGCTTGACGATAATTCCCAATGTGTCCTCGGGAGCTCCTTCTTCATTATTAGAATTTTTCCAGGCTTATCCTTTGCTACATAAAAGGATTGGGCCACCTTGCTGCACTTTATTTACTTTAGTTACTTTTTGCTCGTTACTATTTATCTTATCACAAAACTATCTATCACCTACTATTTCAGTGCTTGCAGAGAAAACCTTACTGAAAACCGCTTATATTTCCTTCTGCTCCTCGTTGGGTTCGACTCTCTTACTTATCGAAAGGACTATGATAGATCCTCTATACTTGTGGGTCATCAAAACTCTTTTCTGGCACCGTTGCCGGGGAGTGCAGCGCTTTTGGTGAGTGGAACTTGGTAAGGAAACATTTATATAGTGTGCTGAAAGTTTCTGTTACTTGTCACTATGGAAACTAATCCTTTGAGGGGCTTGTTTGGGGTATCTTCACCCCAACCATAAGATCAAAGAGATGCTCCTCAACCTACTGAACTTTATGAAAATATTCACTTTGAGATTCCTTTGGGTATGATAGAAAAACTGCTAGCTAATCCTTTTGCAGGAGACAGAACATTGCATCCGATTTACACCTTATCTTTGTGGATGAAGTTTGTGGATTATTTAAGCTTGCAGGTATTCCCGATGATGTTGTCAAAAGGAAGGTCTTCCCTTTATCTTTGAAGGGAGATGCAATGACATGGTATAGGCTATGTGATGATACGAGATATTGGAATTATAAGCGATTGAAGTTGGAATTTCACCAGAAGTTCTATCCTATGCATCTTGTTCATCGTGATCGTAATTACATATATAATTTCTGGCTCGCGAAGGAGAAAGCATCGTTCAAGCTTGGGGGAGACTTAAGTCAATGTTATATTCATGCCCCAATCATGAGATCTCTCGGGAAATGATTATTCAGGATTTTTATGCTCGGCTTTCTCTTGATAATTGTAACTTGCTTGATACTTCCTATGTTGGTTCCTATATGCTAAAGACTATTGATTTCAAATGGGACTTATTGGAAAGAATTAAACGCAACTCTGAAGATTGGGGTTCCGACGATGGTAAGGAGTCAGGTATGACACCTAAGTTTGATTGTGTTAAATCTTTTATGTATACCGATGCTTTCCGTGGATTTAGCTCTAAGTATGGACTTGACTCTGAGATAGTAGCTACTTTTTGTGAAACTTTTGCTACTCACGTTGATCTCCCTAAATAGAAGTGGTTTAAATATAATCCTTCTGTTGAAGTGAAAGTAGTTGCACCTATTACAGTCGAAGAGAAGACTATTACATATAGTGATCCTATTATTCCTACTGCTTATGTTGAAAAACCTCCTTTTCCTGTTAGGATAAAAGATCATGTTAAAGCTTCGACTATTGTTCGTAAGAGTAATACTAGGACTTATACACCTCCTGAGCAAATTAATGTTGAACCTAGTATTGCTATGGTTAAAGATCTCTTGAATGAGGATTTAGATGGGCATGTTATCTCTTTCGTGGGCGAAACTGCTAATATTGCTAGACCCAATACTAAGACACGTAGACCTGTTGTATGCACGCTTGTTATTTCTGTTAAAATAAGAGATCACTATTAGCATGGTTTATGTGATATGGGTGCTAGTGCTAGTGCGATACCTTACGACCTTTATAAAGAAATTATGCACGATATTGCACCTGTTGTATTAGAAGACATTGATGTTACTATTAAGCATGCTAATAGGGACACCATTAAACCTATTGGGATTGTTAGAGATGTTGAAGTCTTGTGTGGGAAGATTAAATACCCTACTGATTTTCTTTTTCTTGGTTCCCCACAAGATGATTTCTGTCCCATTATTTTTGGTAGACCCTTCTTGAATACTGCTAGTGCTAAGATTAATTGTGAAAAGAATATTGTCACTGTTGGCATAGATGGTATGTCTGATGAGTTTAATTTCGCTAAGTTCAGTGGACAACCTCGTGAAAGGGAACCACCTAGTAAGGATGAAATTATTGGTCTTGTTTCCATTGCTATTCCTCCAACTGATCCGTTAGAACAATATTTGCTAGACCACGAAAACGATATGTTTATGAAGGAAAGGGAAGAAATAGATGAAGTGTTCCTTAAACAAGAACATATGCTGAAACATAACCTTCCCATTGAAATTCTTGGGGATCCCCCTCCACCCAAGGGTGATCCCGTGTTTCAACTCAAACCATTACCTGATAATCTTAAGTATGCTTATCTTGATGAAAAAGAAATATATCCTATTATTATTAGTTCTAACCTTTCAGAGAAAGAAGAAGAAGATTATTGAAAACTCTAAAGAAGCACCGAGCTGCTATTGGATATACTCTGGATGATCTTAAGGGCATTAGTCCCACATTATGTCAACACAAAATATCAGTGGAGAAAGATGCCAAACCAGTTAGAGATGCTCAAAGACGATTAAATCCCAAAATGAAGGAAGTGATATGAAAGGAGATACTAAAGCTCCTTGAGGCAGGTATTATTTATCCTGTTGCTGATAGTGAATGGGTAAGCCCTGTCCATTGTCTCCCTAAAAAGGGAGGTATTACCGTTGTTCCTAATGATAAAGATGAATTGACCCTACAAAGAATTATTACAGGCTATAGGATGGTAATTGATTTTCGTAAGTTAAATAAAGCTACTAAGAAAGATCATTACCCTTTACCTTTCATTGATCAAATGTTAGAAAGGCTATCCAAACACACACATTTTTTGCTTTCTAGATGGTTATTCTGGCTTCTCTCAAATACCTGTGTCCGCGCAGGATCAATGTAAAACTACTTTTACTTGCCCTTTCGGTACTTTTGCTTATAGACGTATGCCTTTTGGTTTATATAATGCACCTGCTACCTTTCAAAGATGCATGATGGCTATATCTTCTAATTTTTGTGAAAAGATTTGTGAGGTATTCATTGATGACTTCTCCGTCTATGGATCCTCTTTTGATGATTGTTTGAGCAACCTTGATCGAGTTTTGCAGAGATGCGAAGACACTAGTATCGTCGTGAATTGGGAAAATTGTCACTTTATGGTTAATGAAGGCATTGTCTTGGGGCACAAGATCTCCGAGAGAGGTATTGAAGTTGATAAAGCCAAATTTGATGCCATTGAAAAGATGCCATGTCCCAAGGACATAAAAGGTATAAGAAGTTTCCTTGGTCATGCCGACTTTTATAGGAGGTTCATTAAGGATTTTTCTAAAATCTCTAGGCCTCTGACTAATTTATTGCAAAAAGATATTCCTTTTGTCTTTGATGATGATTGTGTAGAAGCATTCGAAACACTTAAGAAAGCTTTGATCACTGCACCTATTGTTCAGCCACCTGATTGAAATTTACCTTTTGAAATTATGTGCGATGCTAGTGATTATGCTGTAGGTGCTATTTTAGGGCAAAAAGTCGATAAGAAATTGAATGTTATCCAATATGCTAGTAAGGCTCTTGATACTGCCCAGAGAAATTATGCTACTACTGAAAAAGAGTTCTTAGCAGTTGTGTTTGCATGTGATAAGTTTAGACCTTATATTGTTGATTCAAAAGTTACTATTCACACTGATCATGCTGCTATTAAATATCTTATGGAAAAGAAAGATGCTAAGCCTAGACTCACTAGATGGGTTCTCTTGCTCCAAGAATTTGACTTGCATATTATTGATAGAAAGGGAGCTGAGAACCCCGTTGCAGATAACTTGTCTAGGTTAGAGAATGTTCTTGATGACCCACTGCCTATTAATGATAGCTTTCCTAATGAACAATTAGCGGTTGTCAATGCTTCTCGTACTGCTCCTTGGTATGCTGATTATGCTAATTACATTGTTGCTAAATATATACCGCCTAGTTTCACATACCAGCAAATGAAAAAGTTCTTTTATGATTTAAGACATTACTTCTGGGATGACCCACACCTTTATAAAGAAGGAGTATATGGTATTATTAGACGTTCTGTGCCTGGGCATGAACAGGAACAAATCCTACGCAAGTGTCACTCTGAATCCTACGGAGGACACCACGCTGGAGATAGAACTGCACACAAGGTACTACATCTCGTTTTTATTGTCCTACTCTCTTCAAAGATGCTCGTAAGTTTGTCTTATCTTGTGATGAATGTCAAAGAATAGGTAACATTAGTAGACGTCAAGAAATGCCTATGAATTATTCTCTTGTTATTGAACCGTTTGATGTTTGGGGCTTTGATTATATGGGACCTTTTCCTGCCTCCAATGGTTATACACATATTTTGGGTGCTAATGATTAAGTTACTAAGTGGGTAGAAGCTATTCCAACTAGTAGTGCTGATCATAACACTTCTATTAAAATGCTTAAAGAAGATATTTTTCCGAGGTTTGCAGACCATAGATATCTTATGACTGATGGTCGTTCACACTTTATTCATGGTGCTTCCGTAAGTTGCTTCCTAAGTATGATGTCAATCATAGAATCGCATCTCCTTATCACCCGCAGTCTAGTGGTCAAGTAGAGTTGAGCAATATAGAGCTTAAATTAATTTTGCAAAAGACTATGAATAGATCTAGAAAGAATTGGTCCAAAAAACTTGATGATGCATTATGGGCCTATAGAACTACATACAAAAATTCTATCGGTATGTCTCCATATAAGATGGTTTATGGAAAAGAATGTCATTTACCTCTTGAACTTGAACATAAGGCATATTGGGATATTAAAGAGCTCAATTATGACTTCAAACTTGCCGGTGAGAAAAGGTTATTTGATATTAGCTCACTTGATGAATGGAGAACCCAAGCATATGAGAATGCAAAGCTTTTCAAAGAAAAAGTCAAACGCTGGCATGATAAGAGGATACAAAAGCGTGAGTTTAACGTAGGAGATTATGTGTTATTATTCAACTCTCATTTAATATTTTTTGCAGGAAAACTTCTCTCAAAATGGGAAGGTCCCTACTTTATCGAGGAGGTCTATCGTTCTGGTGCTATAAAAATCAACAACTTCAAAGGCACAAATCCGAGGGTGGTAAACGGTCAAAGAATTAAACATTATATTTTAGGTAATCCTAACAATGTTGAAACTAATATTATTGAAACCATAACCCCTGAGGAATATATAAGGGATACTTTCCAGAATGTTCCAGACTCCGAAAAGGCATAGGTACGTGGTACGGTAAGTAAACCGACTCCAAAACAACTCTAATGGCAATTTTTATCAGTTTTGGATTATTTAAGAATTTTAGGAAGAAAGAAGTAGTCCGAAAGGGACACGAGGCTCCCACGAGAGAGGAGGCCGCCCCCCCCCCTTGTAGGGCGCGCCCCCTTGTCTCGTGGGCACCTCGTGTGCCTCCCGGACTCTGTTTTCTTGTATGTTATGTATTTTGGTCTGTAAAAATTCATTATATATACTCCCGAAGGTTTTGACCACCGTATCACGCAAATATCCTCTGTTTTCGTTTCGAGCTGTTTCTGTTTCAGATCTAGAGCATCATGTCATCTCCAAGCGCTCCCAAGGAAAAGTTTTTCGAGAGGGTTATCAACCCCTATCTCACGGAGGTGTTGCATCACCCTCAAACCATTGAGATGCGTGAGGGGTGCTGCACATCCACGATGTGGAGGGACCAAGGCATACCGGTAGCATGGAGACAAAGCTCGAAGCCATGGAGCAAAATGTTTTCAAGTGTCAAGGGATGGTGGAGCATGGACTCAACATCAACCAGATGATGATCACGGAGTTTGCCAACAACCACAAGCTGGATGCCAAAGTCATTGGGGAGACCATCTTCAAGCTTCAAGAGAAAATCGAGCACCTCCAAGCCCAGATTTATGACCTGCAAAACCATAACTATGAGTATGAATATAGATTCAAGCGAATGAGTTTGGCTACAGATTTAAGGATCCCGGAGATTCGATCGTCCTTTTATGATGGAGAGCCTACGATGGAGAGCCTATGCCTTGGAAGACGGACGACAAGCCTACATCATCAACAACTCCTACTTCACCACCTCTGAAGAACTAATCACATGGGTATGGGCACTCCCCTTGGCAACTGCCAAGCTTGGGGGAGGTGCCCCGGTATCGTATCACCATCACACTCCTATCTTTACCGCTTTATTTAGTTCGCTCCTTTTAGTGGTACCTTGATCTATTAGTTTGAAGTTTTGATATCAAGTAGTTTTGAGTTTTGCTTTGTGATCTCTTTATGTAATCGAGGCCGTGTGCTATCTATAATAAAGATTAGTGTTGAGTCAAGGGCTTTGCTATGTTGCTATGATCTTGAGAAAGTGGAAAGAACGAACGAGTTCATATTGATCTTATGGATAGTGATAACTTCACACATAGAAAGTATGAGGCATACAAATTGTTGAGAGTTGATGAACGTAGCCTTGGTCGTCGTTGCAATTAATAGGATGTGATAAGGAAAGAGGGGTTCACATATAAATATATTATCTTGGACACCTTTTATGACTGTGAAGCACTTATTAAGTATGACATGCTAAAACAGTTGATGTTGGACAAGGAAGACAACATAATGGTTTATGTTTTCTGACATCTCAGTTAAAGTATATTGTCATTGACCTTCCAAACATGTTGAGCTTGCCTTTCCCCCTCATGCTAGCCAAATTCCTTTCACCAAGTAGAGATACTACTTGTGCTTCCAAATATCCTTTAACCCAGTTTTGCCATGAGAGTCCACCATACCTACCTATGGATTGAGTAAGATCCTTCGAGTAAGTTGTCATCGGTGTAAGCAAAAAAATTGCTCTCTAGATATGTATGATTTATTAGTGCAGAGAAAATAAACTTTGTACGAACTTGTTGTGCAAGTAATAAAAGCGACAGGCAGCGTAATAAAGGTCCATATACAAGGGGCAATATAAAGTGACGTTATTTTGCACTAAGACTTTATGTATCAACCCTAAACGTGCATGACAACCTCTGCTTCCCTCTGCGAAGGGTCTATCTTTTACTTTATGTTTTTACTTTATGCTTGAGTCAAGGTGATCCTCACCTTTCCCTTTTTATTTTTATCTTTTGGCAAGCTCTTCATGTTTGAAAGATCCTGATACATATATCCAATTGGATGTAAGTTGGCATAGGCTATTATTGTTGACATCACCTAAGGTGAACACGTTGGGAGGCAACACAATAAGCCCCTATCTTTCTCAGTGTCCGGCTGAAACTCTATAACCACAAGTATTGCGTGAGTGTTAACAATTGTAGGAGACTATGAGATAGTTGAGTATGTGAGCTTGCTGAAAAGCACTATTATTGACTCTTTCTGATGTTACGATAAATTGCAATTGGTTCAATGACTGAGATTATAGTTTGTTAGTTCCCAATGGAGTTTTTGATCCATACATGACATTGTGAATTACTTATTACTTGAGCATAGGAAATCATATGACAAAATCCATATATGTTGCTGTTACTAGAACGATCATGATGCCCTCATGTCTGTATTTTATTTTTATCAACACCTCTATCTCTAAACATGTGGACATATTTTTCGATTTCGGCTTCCGCTAGAGGACAAGCGAGGTCTAAGCTTGGGGGAGTTGATACGTCCATTTTGCATCATGCTTTTATATCAATATTTATTGCATTATGGGCTATTATTACACATTATATCTCAATACTTATGGCTATTCTCCCTTACTTTACAAGGTTTACCATGAAGAGGGGGAATGCCGGCAACTGGAATTCTGGCTGGAAAAGGAGCAAACGTTGGAAACCTATTCTACACAACTCCAAAAATCCTGAAACTCCACGAAACAACTTTTTGGATTTTATAAGAATTTATGAGAAAAAGAAATAGGCCAGGGGGCCCACACCTTGTCAAGGAGACAGGGGGGCTCCCCCCCTGTAGGGCGCGGCCCCCTATCTCCTGGGCCCCCTGGTGGGCTTCCGGCGTCCATCTTCTGCTATATGAAGGGTTTTGTCCTGGAAAAAATCGTGGGCAAGCTTACGGGATGAAACTCCGCCGCCATGAGGCTGAACCTTGGCGGAATCAATCTAGGGCTCTGGCGGAGCTGTTCTGCCGGGGACACTTCCATCCGGGAGGGGGAAATCATCACCAACGTCATCACCAACGATCCTCTCATCGAGAGGGGGTCAATCTCCATCAACATCTTCACCAGCACCATCTCCTCTCAAAACCCTAGTTCATCTCTTGTAGCCAATCTTGTATCAAAACCACAAATTGGTACCCGTGGGTTGCTAGTAGTGTTGATTACTCCTTGTAGTTGATGCTATTTGGTTTACTTGGTGGAAGATCATATGTTCAGATCCTTTATGCATATTATTACTCCTTTGATTATGAACATGAATATGCTTTGTGAGTAGTTACGTTTGTTCCTGAGGACATGGGTAAATTCTTGCTATTAGTAGTCATGTGAATTTGGTATTCGTTCGATATTTTGATGAGATGTATGTTGTCTTTCCTCTAGTGGTGTTATGTGAACGTCGACTACATGACACTTCACCATTATTTGGGCCTAGAGGAAGGCATAGGGAAGTAATAAGTAGATGATGGGTTGCTAGAGTGACAGAAGCTTAAAGCCTAGTTTATGCATTGCTTCATTAGGGGTTGATATGGACCCATATGTTTAATGTTGTGGTTAGGTTTACCTTAATACTCCTTTTTGTAGTTGCGGATGCTTGCAATAGGTGTTAATCATAAGTGGGATGCTTGTCCATGTTAGGGAAGTACCCAAGTGCTGGTCCACCCACATATCAAATTATCAAAGTACCGAACGTGAATCTTATGAACGTGATCAAAACTAGCTTGACGATAATTCCCAATGTGTCCTCGGGAGCTCCTTCTTCATTATTACAATTTGTCCAGGCTTATCCTTTGCTACATAAAGGATTGGGCCACCTTGCTGCAATTTATTTACTTTATTTACTTTTTGCTCGTTACTATTTATCTTATCACAAAACTATCTATCACCTACTATTTCAGTGCTTGCAGAGAAAACCTTACTGAAAACCGCTTATCATTTCCTTCTGCTCCTCATTGGGGTCGACACTCTTACTTATCGAAAGGACTACGAAAGATCCCCTATACTTGTGGGTCATCAGGTGCCAGGTAGGAGGACGATGCGCTATGGTGTGGAGGTGAGCTGGGCGTTGCCGCTTTAAGTAGCGCATTCCGGTGAGGCCAAGCATACGGATGCGTCATTAAGTCGTCGGAGTTGGTTCCTCGGGCAACGAGCCTCTTAACGATGACATACGAACGGACGACATGAATGTGGGCAGCTCGTGCCGGCTGGGAACGCACCGCGCGACGGTGCGAGGGACGAGGGTTTTGGTGTGCCAGGGTAGTCAGTTGCGGTCGCGGCAACGTTGGAGATGCCCTTTGCTCACATGTGATCCCCTCATTTGAACATTCCGCTGAGTATCATTTGCATGTACCCACCCTAGTCCTCTTTCAATAGATCTCCGGACCCCGAGATGAAATCGAGAGAGAACAAGTGGGGGCACGTGATACCTAAGGCGGATTCAAAATATTTAACCAGTGATCATAGCATCCGCAAATCATATATAAAGGGTATTCAATGTTCATTTCGTTTTTTAACGTACAATATGCTCCCTCCTATCCTTTCTAGTTTACATATAAGTTTTATGTGTAGCCAAAGTATCTCTACTTTGATCAAAAAGGTATCAACATTCAACAACGCCCAATCAATATTGTTAGATTCGTACGTACTCCTAGATTTGTACTCGAGATGGTTTCCAATTTATTTTCAACCATGTGAATGTGCTTGTTCTCGCGCATGCTCTTCCTACTAGGATTTCGCCACGTATAGCCAGTCCAATAGTAACTTTTTTAAGCTCCCTGTCCAATAGTACACGTGGAGTATTGACAACATCTGTAGTCCCTCCTTCCATTTATATAGGGCCTATGTGGAGGAGAGAGATGTGAAAAAATAAGGGGAGTGAGCTCTCATGCAAGAGACTTAGCTATATATGCATTCCTAGTTAAATACTAGTACAATAAATATGAAGAAAGAGATAAAGAGGAGATGGAAAAAAGTACTAATACAATAGCAAACCTTATATTGTTTTGCGGGAAATAGCCAACCTTATAGCCCACACTACCGTATGAGTGCATATAATAGATGATGGCTATAGATGACATGGCAGTCCCTCATAGCCATCGACTAGCTATATTATTAATCATGCTCTAATGCCGTTTTAAAACCGCATTTGACTATTAACAAGATTAATAGTACATGAGATGTATAATGTGAAAATTATATCATTGGAAACTCCTTTCACATACGAATTTGGCCGTATGCTTTGTCTAAGTTGCATGTCATATATTATTATTTGGTCAAAGTTAGCCTCGAAAAACGCATTAGGCCCTGTATAGTAAATGGAAGGAGGGAGTAGTAGTGGAAGTGGATCCTCTGACGTAGGTATCCCAGCCTTATCCTCCCTTTCGGTCACTTACTGGTGGACCCCATGCTTGCTAGGCCCCGCATGTCAGTTACTCAATGGGTTCGGTCACACCAGGGGATCCTCATAAGTAGTATACTCCCTCTGTTTTTTATTTACTCCGCATAAAATGGAGGGAGTGGTAGTATAATAAATGATGTGGGCGGGGGAGGGGGAGGGACATCGGTTTGCTCTCAACTGCGGTCCCACAAGCGAGCAAAAAGGCAAGACGAAGCACGTTCCATTCGGTGAGCGACGTGGAGGGTCCAGCGTGCCGGGCTGCAACGCGAACGCGACAAGAGCGATGTACAGTCAAAACCAATTGACCGATCGTCACCGGAACCACTATTCACACTAGAACCTTCGCTACTCGCCCTCTGCCAGCCACTGCCCTAAAACCACACCAAATCTCCAGCCCATTCCCCCACCTTTCGATCCTCTAGCCCGCATCAAGCGTCCCCTAGTTCACCGGAAAGCCATGGTGCGCCACAAGATCACTTACTACAAGATGCTGACGCCGGAGCACCACGCAGAAATCGCGATGGCGGTCGGTGCCACAGACATTGTTCCCAAGCTCGCTTTGCGGCGGGCCAATCCCCAAGTTCTCTGGAGCCTAGCTACGAGGAGGAGGAAGCCGATCCAATGTTCATGGTGGAGGTCGCGGCACAGAAGGCCCCCGATGGGTATGAGACGATGGACGTCGACTTCGTGCCGGTGTCCGAGTCCCCCATGGTGCAGGCGGACCAGCGGTTCAACATGGCGATACTAAAGGAGGACCGGGAGGCAGAGGCACAACTCGACGCGGAGCGCGCGCATGCCCCTGCCATTGAGGCTCTCCTGCAGGCGGAACCAGATGTCGTGGATGTGAACCGGGCGGTAGAGGCTGAACTTGAGGCGGAGTGCACGGATGCCGCTGCCATCGTTGCCCTCCTGCAGGCGGAACCGGACATCCTGGACTTGAACCGGGCGGTAGAGGCTCGACTCGACACAGAGCGCACGAATGCCGCTCTCATCTACGCCCTCCTGCAGGCGGAACCGGACGTCCTGGACTTGAACCGGGCGGCGGGGGCTCGACTTGACGTGGAGCGCGCGGATGCCGCTGCCATCGAGGTCCTCCTACAGGCGGAGCCGGACGTCCTCGACTTGAACCGGGCTGTGCTCTCATGCATGCAGAGCACCCGCACGCTTCGATTGAACGAGTAGCTGGAGTCCGAGGACAACCACGGTGCGGAGACACACGTCGGCAGCTACGGCTGGTTCGCGCTGGCAGCCAAAGACGACGAGGTCGTCTCTTTCCGCGAGTAGTGATAGTTTTTCTTTATGTTGTTGTTTTTATGGATTTTTGCTGTGTAAAAACATATATTTGTTATGCAAGTCGCCTGACTTCAGTCAGTCTACCATTTCAGGCGGTTTGATGAATATCCTACGTCTCCTAACCCTTCTTTCCTTCTTCGTCACCTCTTCTTCTTCCCCGACAGGCCACCACATGAGCCGTACAGATACTCCCCAACATGCGGTTGGATAAACATACTCGATGAACAAAATAATTATGTGTCAGCGATAGGATGGCTAAGTTTGGTTTGTTCACATGCGACAACACGTGTCAGTGGGGGTGCGTTCCCTTGGTTGGGTTTGCGGCGTGCAGGAGTGACTGTGTGAGGGTGCGGTGCGACCGCGGCGTGGAGGAGCAACCGTGTGAGGGTGCGGTGCGACCGCGGCAGCCGTGTGCAAGTGTACCTCCTTCTCATTTTGAAAACTTTAGGCAAGATTGGCAAAAATGTGTGGCGAAGTTTGGCAATGCAAGGCCTAGACCCAAATAGGATAAGTACGTACGTACTAGGAGTACTAGTGTTAAAAAAGAAAGGCGGGGTTTTCCTTCGCGGGATCTAATCGATACAAATCCTCGTTTCACGTGTCAATTAGTGCGTATTTTTTCTCCAAAGACCAAAGAGCTAACCATCTCACTCCTCACCGCTTGATTAATGCAGTGCCATGCAAACCAACCTTCTCACTTCTGCATGCATGCAGGGGATATTAATGTCCTTGGTTGCTAGTACGAGGGAAAACCCCATCAATTTTGCCTTGATTAGTGTTAGTGGCCTTTGGCAAATTGTAATTTTGATATACTGGCCTTGTGTACAAAAAATGGAGGTAGTAACTATATTTGACTTCCTTCCCCATTATAGTGACGTTGACGATATCTTTTTTTTGTGGTTTGGCGAAGTGCGTTCGACGGAGAACACCATTGAGGGAGACCACGGTAAGTCGTTCGCAAGTGCCGCCTGCAAGCCGAGACAACCGCCTTATTTGCATCCAGGAAGTCTATTGAACCAAAGGACTAGTACTACTAGGAGTACACGATAGCATCGTCCGTCCAGCTTATTGCGGTGAGATGGTTTCTCGAAGAAGACGATGGAGAAGCGGAGTCAGCGAAGAGTTAAATGGTGGTTGCTTCGTCCGTGCTTTTGTTATTTGACGCCTCACTACTTTGTGATTTGCGATAGAAGGGACAGGGGAGTAGACTCTGTGCTCTATACTATATTACATGCATCCAAGCATGGGAGAAAGAGGAGAGACGTTACATTTTTCTATTCCTTCAATCAATAAATCAGGGAGCTTTGGTTCCATCTTTTTGGCTTTGGCAACACCGTCCACAATGGTTCCCACGATGCCAAAAGCTATTTTCACATTTGGCTACACATTGTGGATGCCCTTAACCGTACACTTGGTTTTGCTCCTGTGTTCTATCTATACAAATCTCAATTATATTGACCTAAAAAATTATAGAATCAAGATTAGTAAAAAGGAGGTGATTTTGCCGCGCGGATGGCGGGGGAGGTTTCCTATTTCCAGAGGACATTGTCCTAGCGGTTTGCTAACATGCGGTCCCACGTGTCAGTGCTTTACCAAGCCGATCCGCGTCCCACATGAGGCAGAACAACGACAGAAGCAACACGTGGTTAAGTTGAAGAAGATGAGGGAGAAGCGGATTCAGCAACGAGTGAAATGATGGTTGCTTCGTCCCTCCAACTTATTTTTTTAGCATTATTACTTTGTCCCTCCAACTTAACTGCGGGAAATGTGCAACTTTGTGATTTGACGCCTCATTGCTCGTTACTACACTGACGCCATGACTGGGGTGCTTCACCCAGGCTGCTCTGCACTGTATTCCGGTATGGCATGTGGACCCGGTAGCTTGATGTCCCACATGTGGGCAAAAGAGACTAGAAGATTTATGAAAGCGAGCGCTCCACTCTTACGACGAAGGAGTAGACGACACGATGGCCCAGTGAACTGTCACTAGTACTGTATAGTACTATAGTTTTGCAGTTTCGCACGATCCATTGATACAAACCCGATTAAACAGGAAAGGGCGGGATTTTTCCCGCGCGGTAGATGATACTGGCCATACATTTCAAAGGCAATTTTAATGTATGCAAACTAAATAATTATAAGTAACTATATGATATCTAGTAAAACTAAAAACACATATGATTTATTGTGTTAGAGTGTAGTAGTAGTGTTGTATTGCATAGTTGTTAGATGTAACATGCGAGAACGTGTAGAGATGTAGTTTTGGAGGGCCTACAGAGAGAAAAGCGTAATACGATCAGCGAACTTCAGAATAAGCTGATTACGGTCACTATATATGTTTTGCGGTGATTATACGGTCACTTGCTCATGGTTCAGCATCGGATTGCACTCTGTTGACCAGCCAAATAGTTTGCGTGGCGCCATGTTGACTAGTTAAATTGACCATGTTCCTTGTGGGAACCACTTGTCAGTTCTCATAGGGAAAAGGTCAGATAAACACAAATTTACGCAGGCGCGACAAGGCTCCAACCCGTGCGCGGGAATCACCTGGTTGTGTATGTGTCTGTCAGAGCCTGATGTGTGCCCATGCACGTGTAGGTTGAGCACTTGAGCGTGAGAGTGTATGTTGGTCGTGTGGTGTACTGGTGTGTGCATGCATGCATGCATGTGTGCGTGTGAGTGTTGCGTGTGTGCGTGGCTGCATGTGTACCTGTGAGTGTTGCGTGCATGCGTGGGTGCATGTGTTTGTGTGAGTGTTGTGTGGATGCAGTTCGTGTGCATGCGTGCGTGTGTGTATAATCACCACACCGGCTCCTGTGTGTTAAAACAGATGGCTCAGCATACCAATACAAGGCCACCTTGTCTGTTGTGCCCGCGTTCATGACTTCGAACCACCATCCAAATATTTTTTTGTCGTTTGTTTTCATTCTTACTAGCAAGATGCCCGTGCGTTGCACGTAACATCAAGATGCATTTGTATGACTAGTTTATCTTGTGAGAGAAAAGGATGAATGAGGGAAGGCCTTATTTGCAAATGTGGAGAGGTGTGTGGTTTCCTTTTTGAAAAATTTCCATAGTTTCTTTCCTATCCGTCAGATATAAATCGGACGGCCTATATTGCAGGATGGCAGGCACACCATCATCACCAACTCTGTTTTTTATAAGAGTGTATTTTATTGTAGATGTAGAGTAGATACAAGTCAATAGGTGGGCACGATGGTAGTGAGATAATGTGATGCGACACTAGAGGTGCCACGTGGAGCATTTAACTGGTCAACTAGTCATGTCATGAGCAAATACATAGTTGTACGGTGAACCCGTGACTGTATAATAATCACGAAACGTAAATGGTGACCATGATGAGTGGATTCTGAAGTCCAATGTACGTATCGTGCTTTCTCTTTAAATACAATGATCGTCATTGCATATATCGCGAGAGAAAGATGAAACATGTGTGAATTTTCTAGGGGCTTACTTTTAGAGGACCTGGAGATAGTTTTGTGTGCATTCGTGAAAGGGGTGTACAGGGGGGGTATGTGATGGAGATAGAGATGCTCTTCGTTTCTCTTTATTATGACTAACTTTGTATATAGTATAAAAATATACAAATTCATAGTGCGGAATAAATATCATTGTGGGCACCATGCAATGCAAATTAGCATTCGTACTCCTCCATATTACTTTGTAATGTTGTATATATGTAGAAACTCTAAAATAATTTTTTGGCCACACTTTATTCAAAAGGAATGTTGTATGCGAAATAAACGTGAAGAGAGGGCTTTTTAGATCAATGGGGTACGTGATGTAACACGTCTGAATGTGTAGTTGATGCATTTGGCGGGGCCTAGAGAGGTGTGTGTGTGTATTACGTATTCGAGAGAGGCATGGATAGAGGGGCCAACGGGGGGGCGTGGGAGAGATAGCACGAGAAATGACAGTGGTCTAGAGAGAGAGAGAGATGAATATGACGTCACGACGAGAGATTCCATTCCCTTGAGTGTGTATATGCAAGGGGGAGGGAATAGAGGCACCAGGAGAAATTTTTTGTGTGTGTGGTGTTTGTGTTGGTATGTGTGGGTGTGAGAATATAATGAGACGTGGGGGCAGAGGGTGTGTCACCGTGTGAGGTCTGGTGGGTCGAGGTGAGGCCCTTCATTCGGTTCCATCCTGCGCCACATTGGTCGGTGTCGCGGTTCTAAGTCTGACAGTAGAAGGGGGGGTAGGTATGAAGAGGCAAGATCTCAGCTATGGTGAAGGTGTACACACGAGTTTTACGAGTTCAGACCCTTCTCGGAGGAAGTAACTGACTTACGTCTCGGTGCCCGGAGGCGGTCGATTGGATTATGCGTCTGGTATTACAGGGGTGCGAACCCTTGTCCCAGAGGAGGGGGCTGGCCTATATAGAGTGCGCCAGGACCCCAGCCATCCTCCATTACAAGGGGCTTAATGTACATAAAGTAAGGGCGTTACTGGTAACGGCAGTCTTAAATACTCTTAATGCTCATGAAGACTAAGGAATGAATGCCCATTCGTTGTGTGTTCTTCCGACTCCTGGTCTTCGATATAGTCGAGTGACCCCCCATATGGTCGGGGATGACGGTCGAGTCATTAGGTCGTCGAGTGGATCCTTGGTCATTTTATCTTCTGGGGTAGTGACCTTGGGTAGGACGTGTAGGTCAGTCCTATCACCCTACCCTAGGTCTGTATTCTCATCAGTAGCCCCCGAATGGATTAAGGTACGAGTGCAAAGTAGACTGGAATTGAACCTGTTCCGAGCTTCGGGACCTCGCGAGTGCTTTTTGCAAGTCTGAGCGCCTGCGTCCGTATTTCGGTGTCGACTCAGTCGCCTTGATCCATTCAGTGGACTGTCGAGTGAACTAGTGATCTCATGTGCCGAGAGCTGTGTTGGAGCGCGGGATCTTGGGCGCGATTGTCTGCAGTGTATCCCAAATTTCGCGGGATACGAAATTTCGGGGAAGCGTGCCGTACGGGGAGTCCGAAGTGGGCGGAGCGGATAAACAGTGATTCCTCGATTCCCGCGCCGCCTTTTTCGCCACGTACGCTGCGCGTGACTGTTGCGGGATTTTACGGGATCGCCTGGTCCCACGCGTCAATCACTCGGAAACAATCTCTTATAAGGTGACCGGACCGAGGCATCCGCACTGTGCACATCTTCTCTTCCTTCTTCTCTATCCGCTTCTCCGCCGCGCCCTACTCTTCCGCTCTGATGCCGCTGCCCTGTTGCCATGGTGAAGGACAAGACGGCGGCGCTGGAACGTGCAAAGAAGACGAAGGAGGTGGCGAAGGGCAAGAAGCAGCAACGCAGGTCGTCATCGCGCGCAGGGCTGCCGCTGGGCTGGATCCAGGGCGATTGGATCCGGTCTTCAATTTGGCATGCGGATCTGGACGAGCTGGGGGAGTCGGGGCTAATCGCCAAGGGAGCGGCGAGGCTGCCAGAGGGGGAGATGAGTCCCCAGCCTCGACCGGGTGAGTGCGTTCTGCTCGCCACCCACGTCGACCGCGGTTTTTCGCTTCCCCCACATCCTTTCTTCCGGGGGTTCCTGAACTTTTTTGGTGCTCAACTCCATCATTTCTCCCCCAACACCATCATGTATTTAGCTGCTTTCGTGTCGATGTGCGAGAACTTATTGGGGTGTCGACCGCACTGGGGCCTTTTCAAACACATCTTCACCATTCGTTCCCAGACGGTAAAAAAGGCGAAGTCGAGTGACTCGAAAACCCATGGCATCCAGATGTGCGGGGGTTTAGGTATGGAAAAGAGGAATAGGAGTTCCTTTCCTGCCATGACTCTTCCTGACTCCGTTAGAGGCTGGCAGTCGACCTGGTTCTATTGCCAGGATGTTGCGGCTCCAGGTCAGTCGACCGGTCTTCCCCACTTCTCGTTTGACCGTGTTCAGATCCCTGCTCCATTGAAAGTGACTTCTGACGAGACCATGGAGACAAGGATGTTGGTGGTTAGGGTGGTCCAGCTTATCAATGATGGCGTTACCGGCATGGACTTGCTGGAAGTGTTCCTCAGTCGACGCATCCAACCTCTCCAAGCTCGCGATCATCCAATGTGGTTGTATTCTGGACCGGATGATACTGCTCGGGTCCACCCAGCAGAAGTGTCGTCTGAAACAGTAGCTTTGTGGTTGAGGAGCATCACAGGCAACCAGGACAATCCCAGAGGATATAGGCGAGTTGTTCCCTTCAGCAAAGTAAACCCACCCGACAAGGTATGCTTTTTGTTCCGGCTGCTTCCCATTCATGCTCCGACTGCACTTGATGTTGACCGACTCTCGTTCGACCAATTTGTTCTGTAGGTGTTCACTGAGATGCACTCGATGCCCAATGGAGAACAAGCTTTGGAGCAGGCCCGGGAGGGTAAGGACAGCGCGGAAGAGAGTGGCGAGTGGGATTCTCAGGGAGATGATGAGGAGGAGGAGAGCGAGGATTCGGATGAGGAGGAGGAAGTCAACTCGCTGCCACATTCCGAACGTCGATCCAAACAACAACATGATCCGGCTGGCGGGCGCGGGAGAAGCATGGGTCCGAGCGCCAATACTAAGAAGCGCACTCGGACGTCGACTCCGAAGCCTATGGAGAAGGTGGCCAAGCAGCCTAAAGTTGCTCCTCCCAAGGCCCAGAAGACATTGCCGTGAATCAAGATGGACGTCCCCGTTACCTCAGGGTAGGTATCTTATTTGTGTTTCCGTAAGTCGACTAAAGATTTTCTTGATCTAACCGACCAATTCATGTGTCCTTCCAGCCCCACCTCTGCTGCCACTGACATGGACATTGACAAGGCACCAGGAGACGAAGAGGCCACCTCACAAGCTGGTAAGTTCATTCAACCAAGTTCTGTTTAGTCGAGTGGATGGTCAATTGACTGAAAATTTGATACATCTCTTCTTATGTAGCTCCACAAGATATCGTTGTGCTTCCTGATGACGAAGAAGAAGAAGTGCCTCTGCAGAAGAGGAGGAAAAAGAGTGGAGGCTCAAGCAGGAGGAAGCTTGAAGTCCAAGTCCCTCAGTTGACACCGGCGCCTGAGGCGATAGTTCGGACCAACGTCACATTCGCTAACCCATTGATGACTGATCGTCCGTCGGGGTCGACTGCACAGACACCTGCTACACCGGTGCAACTCCACTCATTCGACCCGGCAACTACTTCGGCCCCTCTGGAGCCATCCCTTTTTGCTACATATCAAACTCCAAACGACTCGCCTGGTGCCGCTAGGGAAGCTCTTCGCCAGGCGAATCTTGTCATGGAGTAGGTGAAAGTGATGCATGAAGCCAGTCAAATAGCTCACAACGCCAGCACTGCCTTTCAGACCAATGTTCAGGTCAGCAAAATTTCGACTGAACTTTTGAATGTTGCTTTATATCTGATCACCCACTTGGTGTTCCTTCATTTAGAACTCAGGACCCACTGGGTGTAGTCCCCGAGACCGCGGTCGACTGCTTGTAGTTGACTGAGGTCTAATGATGTATCTCTGTTTTTTTGAACTCATGCCGAGTATTGATCTGATCCAGTGGGGGCACGCTAAGTGCACCCACTCGGTGTAGTCCCCGAGACTACTGTTGAATATTTGATTCGGCAGTAGTCTTAGAGTAATTCTTTTCCTTCACTGTTGCTTGTATCTGTTGACTGACATGTCTGTCTTTCTGGCTGCAGAGGTCTTGTGATCTTGGAGCTCGGCTCACCAAGTTAAAGAAGAAGCATATCAACATTGAACTTGACCTCGAACTTGCAAAGAAGAATCTGAAGACTGCCCAACAAGAAATGACCATCATGGGAGGTGATCACTCGACCATTTTGTCTGTTTTGTAGCTTCGCACTTCGCACTATTTTTTCTTAGTCTCTTTGAACCGAGTGATTTCACACAAGCAGATGTGCGTAGTGAAAATCGCCAACTTCAGTCTTGTCTGAAGAGTGTTGTTTCTTTAGAGAGGATGAAGGAGGCTTTGGAGCAGAAGGATATGGATCTGGCCGCTGCTCAGAAGGAGGCACGCGAGAAGACGAAGCTTGTGGACCAGAAGCTGGCTTCGGTCAGCAAATTGGAGGAGGAGAACGTGAAGCTGAAGACTGCCATCTCAGACGCTAATCGAGAAATCGAGCAGCTGAAGAAGGACAAGGAGACTCTGACTACTGAAGTCGGCGGCCTCAAGACCAAGACAAACAAGCTAGAGTCCTATCTGGAGCAACTCGCCGCCAAACTTGTTCTGAAGCTTGAAGGTATGATTAGTCAACTACGATTAACCTATTGTCGACTAAACTTTGTTGCCATGCCGTTGACTCACCACTTTTTGCAATGGGACAGAGCTGTGTCAGGACTTCGAGGCTGAAACTGGTCAGGTTGAGACAGGTCTCGACCCCATCAACTGTCCTGTGAAAGATGCCACTGCAATGAATCCGCTTCGATTGGATGGCCGCTTAGATGGTGTGGTTGCATATCTCGCTCGACTGAAGGCGGCGATGGCTCAAGTGGATGCTGAACTCTGGCCTCGGACGGAGCTGTCTCAAGACCTCGAGTCCATGATGACTCGACTAAATCAGATTCCAGGCCGAGTGCAAGAGTGGAAGAAATCTTCAGCCCGCCGTGGTGCCAATGTCGCCTTGTCTTTGGTCCGAGTGCACTGCAAGGAGGCTCAAGAAGACAAGCTGGCAGCTCTCAAAGTGGCGAACACTAAGAAGCACTCCTTCCAGGACTTCATGGACACCTTTCTCGAGGTAGCCACTCGCATCGCCGACAGCATCGACCTCGACAGCTTCTACGACCTGGCCAGTCCTTCTCCTGCCGAGTGACTGAAAAACATTATGCCTCACTTTTATTCACCTCGAAATGCCGAGTGATTTTGTAACCGTTAAAACTCCTTCGGGCCTGATGCCCGAGCACTTTTATTCTGCAGTTAAGAACCTTTGGGTTTATCATCTCATATATTGTGTCTGTCTTTGAATGGAATTCGTTTTCTTCTTGGACTGTCGTCTACTTGTTTGATGCAGCTTTTGGAGGAGAATGGTCAGTCGACCGAACGGGTGATCCTTGAGCAACATTGATCAGCTCATCAGCAAGGCATTCAGCAATGGTCTTGACGTTCCAGTCAACCGATCAGGTGATCCTTGAGTAGCATCGATTAGCTCATCAGCAAGGCACTCAGCAATGGTCTTGACGTTCCAGTCGACCGATCTGGTGATCCTTGAGTAGCATTGATTAGCTCATCAGCAAGGCACTCAGCAATGGTCTTGATGTTCTTGTCAACCGACTGGGTGATCCTTGAGTAGCATTGATCAGCTCATCAGCAAGGCACTCAACAATGGTCTTGACGTCCCTGTTAACCACCCGGTAAGGTTTTTCAAACTTAGGAGAGCATTGGGCTGCAGCTAAGCCCCTGAGTGGGAGGGTTGCTCACCACTCGGTAGGATTTTTTCAAACTTAGGCGAGTACGGGACTGCATCTAAGCCCCTGAGTGGGAGGGTCGTTCGCCACTCAGTAGGATTTTTTCAAACTTAGGCGAGTACGGGACTGTAGCTAAGCCC
>NC_041387.1:165272227-165272839 GCF_002162155.2 Triticum dicoccoides | reverse complement strand
GCCCCCGGGTGGGAGGGTTGCTCACCACTCGATAGGATTTTTCAAACTTAGGCGAGTACGGGGCTGTAGCTAAGCCCCCGAGTGGGAGGGTCGCCCGCCACTCGGTAGAATTTTTTCAAACTTAGGCGGTTACAAGACTGCAGCTAAGCCCCCGAGTGGGAGGGTTGCTCACCACTTGGTAGGATTTTTCAAACTTAGGTGAGCATTGGGCTGCAGCTGAGCCCCCGAGTGAGAGGCAAACTCGTCACTCGGTAGGATTTTTATCACTTAGGCGAGCACTGGGCTGCAGTAAAGCCCCCGAGTGAGAGGGAGACTCATCACTCAGTACGAATTTTATCACTTAGGCAAGCACTGGGCTGCAGCTAAGCCCCCGAGTGAGAGGCAGGCTCATCACTCGGTAGGATTTTTATCAGTTAGGCGAGCACTGGGTTGCAGCTATGCCCCCGAGTGAGAGGCAGAGTCATCAATCGGTAGGATTTTTATCACTTAGGCGAGCACTGGGCTGTAGCAAAGCCCCGAGTGGGAGGGTCGCTCGCCACTCGGTTGGATTTTTTCAAACTTAGGCGAGTACGGGACTGCAGCTAAGCCCTCGAGTGGGAGGGTTGCTCACCA
>NC_041387.1:165196945-165269234 GCF_002162155.2 Triticum dicoccoides | reverse complement strand
CCGAGTGAGAGGCATACTCATCACTCCGTAGGATTTTTATCACTTAGGCGAGAACTGGGCTGCAGCTAAGCCCCCAAGTGAGAGGCAAACTCATCACTCGGTTGGATTTTTTTACTTAGTCGAGCACTGGGCTGCAGCTAAGCCCCCGAGTGAGAGGCAGACTCCTCACTCGGTAGGATTTTTATCACTTAGGCAAGCACTGGGCTGCAGCTGAGCCCCCGAGTGAGAGGCAGGCTCTTCACTCGGTAGGATTTTTATCACTTAGGCGGGCACTGGGATGCAGCTAAGCCCCCGAGTGAGAGGCAGACTCATCACTTGGTAGGATTTTTGTCAGTTAGGCGAGCACTGGGCTGTAGCTAAGCCCCCGAGTGAGAGGCAGACTCATCACTCGGTAGGATTTTTATCAATTCGTCTTACGCGAAATAGATTCACAGCTAAGGTAACACCTACAAAAGAAATAAACAACAATCATTCAGAAGAAGTAAATTATGTCTTTTGATAGGCAAACTAAAAGGTATTTCTTATTACATCTCATCAGTCTAGATATTTAAGAATAGAAAGGGCGGAGCAGATCCGTGTTCTAGGCACGTGGCTCATCTTTATTATGTTCGACGTTGAAGAGACGGTATGCTCCGTTGTGGAGCACCTTGGTGATGACGAAAGGGCCTTCCCGAGCAGGAGCGAGCTTGTGAGGTCTCTGCTGGTCCACTCGAAGAACCAGGTCTCCTTCTTGAAATGCCCGACCCCTCACGTTTCTAGTGTGAAATCGACGCAAGTCTTGCTGATAAATGGTCAACAGGATTAAGGCCATCTCTCTTTCCTCTTCTAGGAGATCGACTGCATCTTGCCGAGCTTTTTCTGCTTCTTCTTCTGAGAAGAGTTCGACTTGAGGTGCATTGTGGAGTAAATCACTGGGGAGCATGGCTTCAGCTCCGTAGACTAAGAAGAACGGAGTTCTTCCAGTCGACCGGTTAGGGGTTGTCCTCAACCCCCACAGTACGGATGGGAGCTTGTCGACCCAAGCTCCTGCTGCATGTTTCAGGTCACGCATCAACCGAGGCTTCAATCCTTTGAGAATCAATCCATTTGCCCGCTCGGCCTGCCCATTCGACTGAGGATGAGCGACCGAAGCATAGTTGACTCTCGTGCATTGGGAGGCACAAAAGGCTTTGAATTCTTCAGAATCGAAGTTCGACCCGTTATCCGTGATGATGTTGTGTGGGACGCCATATCTGAATATAAGTTCTCTGATGAAACTCACAGCTGTGCTTGCTTCAAGGCGTTTGATGGGCTTCACTTTGATCCATTTGGTGAACTTGTCGACTGCTACCAACACATGAGTAAATCCACTCCTGCCCGTCCTGAGAGGTCCAACCATGTCCAGTCCCCAGACGGTGAAAGGCCAGAGGAGTGGAATTGTTTTCAGAGCTGACGCAGGTTCATGCGACATGTTGGAGTAAAACTGACATCCTTCACACTTGTCCACTATCTCCTTAGCCATCTCGTTGGCCCGCAGCCAGTAAAATCCGGCTCTATAGGCTTTGGCTATGATGGTCCGAGAGGACGTGTGATGACCACAGGTTCCCGAGTGAATATCATTGAGGATCACTCGACCTTCCTCTAGCGTGATGCATTTCTGGCAAACTCCAGTTGCACTTTTTCTGAACAACTGCCCCTTTATCACAGTAAAGGCCTTAGATCACCGGACGATCTGTCGAGCCTCTTATTCATCCTTCGGAAGTTCTTTCCTAAGAATGTATGCAATGTACGGCACTGTCCAGTCGGGAGTGATGACCAAAACCTCCATGACTAAGTCGACCATGACTGGGATTTCAACTTCAGTCGGATCTGTGGCACTCTTGGGCTGTGTCGACTCTTCTATGAAGGGATCCTCCTGAACCGAAGGTGAATGAATATGTTCCAAAAACACATTGCGGGGAATGGCCTCTCTCTTTGAACCTATCTTCGCCAACTCATCTGTAGCTTGATTTTTCAATCGGGGTACATGGTGAAGTTCCAACCCTTCAAACTTCTTTTCCAGCTTCGTCACAGCATTGCAGTAACCAGTCATGGATGGACTTCTGACATCCCATTCCTTCATCACCTGATTAACCACCAAATCTGAGTCGCCGTATACCATGAGGCAACGGACGCCGAGTGAAATGGCCATACGCAACCCATATAAAAGTGCTTCGTATTCTGCTTCATTGTTGGACGAATCAAAATGGATCTGGAGAACATAGTTAAGCTTGTCTCCATGGGGGGACACCAATACTACTCCAGCACCCGATCCGTTTAGCATCTTGGAGCCATCGAAGAACATAGTCCAATGTTCCAAGTGAACTTGAGTCGGTAGTTGCTGCTCAACCCACTCGGCAAGGAAATCCGTGATTGCTTGGGACTTGATAGCTTTCTTTGCCTCAAACTTGATGTCCAGTGGAAAGAGTTCAATCACCCATTTTGCTACTCAACCAGTTGCATCTCTGTTATTCAGAATCTTAGACAACGGTGCATCGCTGACGACTGTAATAGAGTGATCAGAGAAGTAATGTGCAACCTTCTTCATGGTCATGTAAATTCCAGACTTCAGAGAGATAATAAACTACTGATAATGAGGATATCGTTGCTTGGATGGAGTCAAAACTTCAGATTGGACAATGAGGATATCGTTGCTTGGATGGAGTCAAAACTTCAGATTGGACAATGAGGATATCGTTGCTTGGATGGAGTCAAAACTTCAGATAGATAATAAACTAGGCGTTGAACCTTGTAAGCTTTTCCTTCCTCTTCTCGCTCGACCATGAGTATTGTACTAACAACTTGTCCAATGGCTGCGATGTAAAGCAGTAAAGGCTCTTTGCTGATTGGCGCATCAAGCACCGGCTGGGTGGAAAGCAGGGCTTTGAGCTCTACAAACGTTGCATCAGCTTCTTCAGACCACTCGAACTTATCAGATTTCTTCAGCAGTCGGTAAAGAGGCAAGGCCTTTTCACTGAGACGAGAAATGAATCGACTCAAGGCGGCCAAACAACCAGTCAGCTTCTGAAAGTCATGCACTCGCATGGGGCGTTTCATTCGGAGGATGGTATCAACTTTTTCTAGATTGGTGTCAATCCCTCGTTCGGAAACGAGAAAACCGAGCAACTTTCCTCCTGGTACTCCGAATGTGCACTTTGACGGATTAAGCTTGACATCGTACCTTCTTAGGCTGGCAAAGGTTTCTACTAGGTTAGTCAATAGGTCGAAACCTTTGCGAGACTTGACCACGATGTCATCCATGTATGCCTCCACATTCCGACTGATCTGGGTGAGCAGGCACTTCTGGATCATTCTCATGAACGTGGCTCCGGCATTTTTAAGACCGAATGGCATGGTGACATAGCAAAAACACCCGAATGGGGTGATGAAAGCTGTTTTTATTTCATTGGGGCCATACAGTCGGATCTGATGATACCCGGAATACGCATCTAGGAAAGACAGGCGCTCACACCCCGCAGTCGAGTCAACAATCTGATCGATACGGGGAGAGGGAAGTGATCTTTCGGGCAGGCCTGATTGATATGCTTGAAATCAATGCACATGCGAAGTGAATCGTCCTTCTTGGGGACCATGACGACATTGGCAAGCCACTCGGAGTGGTAGATTTCACGGATGAACTCTGCTGCCAACAGTCGAGCCACTTCTTTGCCGATTGCTTTTCTCTTTTGAACGGTGGACTGCCGAAGGTGCTCTTTGACGGGTTTTACCTTGGGGTCGACACGCAAACGGTGCTCAGCTAGTTCTCTGGGTACACCTGGCATGTTAGAGGGTTTCCATGCGAAGATGTCCCAGTTCTCACGGAGGAACTAGATGAGCGCTTCTTCCTATTTGATGTCGAGTGTTGTTGATATATGAGTCGGGGCAGCATTGGGGTCGGTCGGGTGAATATGAATCGGTTTCGTTTCACCAGTCGACTGAAATGCAGAGTCTGTAGCAGGCTTCTTGGCTCAGAGAAAATCACTCGGATCTGCACTCTTCTGATACTCCTGGAATTCAACAGCTGCCATCTGTGCATCTGTGATTTTGGAACCTTTCTGGAAACATTCTTCTGCTTTCTGCCGATTGCCAGTGAATGTGATCACACCTTTGGGACCAGGCATCTTCAGCTTAAGGTACACATAGCACGGTCGAGCCATGAAACGTGCGTATGCCGGCCTCCCCACAATGGCGTGATAAGCACTCTGTAAATCCACGACTTCAAATGTCAACTTTTCTTTACGATAATGCTTGGAATCACCGAAAAACACGTCGAGAGTGATCTGGCCGAGTGATTCGGCTTTCTTTCCGGGGATAACACCGTGAAAGCTCATATTGCTCTCGCTAAGCTTGTACATCGGGATGCCCATCCCCTTCAAGGTTTCAGCATACAGGATATTCAGACCGCTACCACCATCCATCAGCACTTTAGTCAGTCGAGTGCCACCAACCACCGGGTCGACCACCAGCGCTTGCCTGCCAGGGGTGACTACGCGAGCAGCATGGTCTGACTGGTCGAATGTGATGGCTGTCTGGGACCATTTCAGATACGTGGTCGTTGTCACCGGAGCAACCATATTCACCTCTCTGTTGATAACTTTCAACCGACTCTTGCTCTCAACATCAGCAAAAATCATGAGTGGAATTGACCTTGGGGTAGCCATCGTCTTCTTCCTCTTCCTCATCTCTGTCCGACTCTTCCTCCTTCTCATTGGGTTGTTTCTCCCGGAACTGTTGGATCAAGAGTCGACATTGCCGAGTGGTATGCTTCGGGTAAATCAGATTACCTTCTTCATCTTTCTTCGTGTGGATGTGACACGGCAAATCCAGTACATCATTTCTGGCTTGATCCTTTACCTTCTTGGGGGGCCAGGACCCCTTAGGTTTTCCCTTAAACTTTCCTTGAGCCACTGCTGCAATCTCACCAGGTGCCGCTAGCTCGGCTTTATGATTTTGTTTCCGACTGGAACCACCTCCACCGGCCTCTTGGCCGACTGGTTTACTCTTCCCACTACGAAGTCGATCTTCTTCTTCTCCGTTAGCATACCGGGTGGCTATCTCCATCATCCGGGTCAGAGTCATATCTCCAATCCAACCGAAATTCAGAACCAACCCTTGATACTTGACGCCTTCCTTGGAAGCGCACACTGCCTAATGCTCTGATACATTCTCAACGGTGTGATGCAAAGTGGTCCACCTCTGAATAAATTCCCTCAAAGTTTCATTCGGCTTCTTCACACAATTCTGCAACTCGGGAAGCCCTGCTGGCCGCTTGCACGGCCCTCAAAGGTTCTTACAAACACACGAGATAGCTCTTCCCAACTATGTATACTGTCCGGGCCCAACTGAGTGAACCACGCTCGGGCCGACCCTTCCAACATAAGAGGGAGATGCTTCATTGCTATCTCATCATTTCCCCTCCAATTTGCATAGCCACTTGGTAATCTTCAAGCCAAGTTTCAGGCTTGGATTCTCCTGTGAACTTACTGACTCATGTTGCCAATCTGAAGTTGGGAGGAATCACTGCTGCCCTGATGGCTCTGCTGAAACACTCTGGGCCTAAAACATGTAATCTACTGCCACTCGGATGATCTGTGCTCAGGTCTTCTCTATGCGCTCTATTCTGGTCGACCAAGCCTTGGACGAGTATGGATCTCGCATCGAAGCCCGGCTCTCTTGGGTCGACTGGAGCTCTGCGCTCGTCCCTGTGATGTTGTCTGTTATCGTTTTGCCGAGGCATGTATGACACACTCCTCGGAGGAGGCGTTGGCACTCGACGACGATTGTCACGGTCGAACTGACGGTTGTACAGCCCACGGCGGTGAGGGCGATCTTGGGCTGTGGGCCGACTGAACTGTATCCGCTACCATGGATCTGCTGTCTATCCTATTCCGCGACTGAGACACCGCAGAATTCTGCTCTCCTGCTGCTCGGAGCAAGGCCCGGATCTGCTCTAACCCTCGGCCAGCCTCTGACTGGGAAGGATGAATCGACTCTACAATTCGGGCCACAGCAGTGAGGTTCTGAATCGGAGTATGGTATACCTTAGGTGTAGGCAGGAAAAGTTGCCGTCGACTGGAATCAGGGACTCGCTCCCGAGCTCGCTCATCGAGAGCACGCTGCAGGTTCTCCAGTCGAGTGCGCTCAGCTAAATTAGCCAAGCGCGCCTCCTCTAAGGCCCGAGCCTCGGGAGTTTCTCCAATGATGGGCGTGTGAAGTGCGTCCATGTTGCGACGATGAAGATCTTCTCTCTGCTGCGAAGAGAGAGGTTCGGGATGATACTCCTCGTGGACCTCTATGGATCGCCGCCAGCATCTTTACCGTCCTCGCGGTGAAAGCCAGGTGGGCCACGCGGACCATCGACCATCAGGACCTCAGCCGTAGGGTCGCTGCTATCGCACTCGGACGCCATCTCCACGGAGCCAGTCGACAGATCGAACAGGCCATGGAGAGTTTCGTCAGGCTCGATTGCCATGACTTGATGAGTGTCCGTACGTCGAGCCACTGCATGCTTCACCCACCGCTGAAGCCATGACCGACCAGATCGCTTGCGGCGGCGAACAGCGGGGAGCGAAGATGTCACCGGAGCCGACTGATACTGGAACGACGGCTGGCGAAGAAGGATGCCATGAACGCACGCGCTAAAGTGCGTCGCCCCTCGGACGGGGAGCGCCTCAACATCGAGCAGAGCTTCCTGAAGCCAGGCCGAGTCGCCGGCGATGAAAATGAGCGCGCCAAGACGGATCTCACGGCCCTCAACCATCTCGCCACCGGAAACCATGATGATGATGATCGGAAAAACATGCAACTTCACCAATAAGTCGCTAAGACACCTGCCCCAAGGTGGGCGCCAACTGTCATGGTTCTAAGTCTGACAGTAGAAGGGGGGTAGGTATGGAGAGGCAAGATCTCAGCTATGGCAAAGGTGTACACACGAGTTTTACGAGTTTAGGCCCTTCTCGGAGGAAGTAACAGCCCTACGTCTTGGTGCCCGGAGGCGGTCGATTGGATTATGCGTGTGGTATTACAGGGGTGCCAACCCTTGTCCCAGAGGAGGGGGTGGCTTATATAGAGTGCACCAGGACCCCAGCCATCCTCCATTACAAGGGGCTTAATGTACATAAAGTAAGGGCGTTACTGGTAACAGCAGTCTTAAATACTCTTAATGCTCATGAAGACTAAGGAATGAATGCCCAGCCGTTGTGTGTTCTTCCGACTCCTGGTCTTCGATATAGTCGAGTGACCCCCCATATGGTCGAGTGACGGTGGGGGATGACGGTCGAGTGATTAGGTCGTTGAGTGGATCCTTGGTCTTTTTATCTTCTGGGGTAGTGACCTTGGGTAGGACGTGTAGGTCAGGCCTATGACCCTACCCTAGGTCTGTATCCTCATCAGTCGGCCCGTGACGCATTTAGGAAGACCCATGGATGACTAGTCGTACAAGACAAAGATAGCAGAATTGTGAAGGACTCTGTGTCCACTGCCAAAGCCGGCTAGGATTTGTAACCCTAGCTTCTCGGACTAAGGTAACCCTTTATCTTTGATATTACTATTCATCCAACCTAACTTTAAGGGGCATCCTACGGAATGCTATGCTAGAATCATACTCGTCGATTAGGAAGAGAGGTGTGAGACAATGCGTGAGAGACAGTCCTAAAGATAATGTGCGTACATGAGACACGTAGGCAGGTCCATGTATATAGAAAGGGTTGATGGGGATTGTGCGTGTGTATGTTTGCGAGAGGAAGAGTGCGTGTGATAAAGGTTAGTGAAAACAGTTGTAAATGGTTACGAGAGGGAGGGTGGGTTATATCTAGAGCATGCGTGTGAGAAAGACACCTCAGGAGAGAGTGTGTGAGCATGTGTGAGAGACCACCGATGGAGAGTGAAACTACACGTAAAAGACTGATGTACACATTGATTAAAGATATAAATTGTATCCAAATATTAGGATGGGATCATGATATTTGCAATTCGCATAAGGAGCGGTCATTGATCCATCAGACATCTAGATTCTATCGAATTTGAGCATTTCTATGTTATTATTCAACACAATTGATCCACATAGTTAGTATTTTGAACTCCAGACAATGCATCGCTTTAGCAATCGAATATAAACGTGAGTATAGGTCATGTTGTGTGGGTAAAGCACATTATACAAATGAAAGTTACACAATGAACATTATAAATAGCTACCAATGAACTAGCATACATTTGAATTCAACTTAAGGTGGTTTAAAAAAATCGAATTCAACAAGAAGTCCATTCAATTATTTGAATTTGATATCATGGCATTTGTAAACCATAGCTAAATTATGGGGGCACCAATCTTTGCTCTAATTTTGTACATAATAGCATATGTAGTCGTGTACAAAATAGATTCAAATTTAGCTCCTCCATTCCAAAATAATCGTAGTTATAGGATTTTCAAGTGTCAAAATTTCAAAAAGAAGCGGATATTTAATGAGGTTTTCAAACATACAAGGTCAAATATAACGTTATCTATTTAGGTCAACCCTCATAGTTCAAGAGTACTCTAAACGTGAATGCTTGTGTTTCAAAATTTCGAATGAAGCACCAAAAGAGCCTCTACTCGCCCGAAACCGTGTGATACCAATGTTTGGTAGTACAAGGAAATTACTTTTCTAATAACTCCGACCCGTGAAACCTACTGGCCTTACGTCCAAAGGTCTAAATTGGGGTAGGTTTGTAGCTTCATCTAGACGCCACGCAACCGCCTCCGAAAAACATTCATACACAATGGCCGCCTAAGCACACATGCACGGGGCCGAAATTGCTCCCGCCCACTATTTGGTACACCTGGGATTACCATCCTACCCCCGACCCGCAGTAGGTTTGAAATTTAGGAGGGGGGAAAAGTTTGTACTTTCCCCAAATTTCAAACAAGTGCGTCCCATCTTCTGTTCAAAAAAGCCAAAAATAAGCGTGTACCAAACCGAAACATGGTTCCCCCCCACCCGTCTGATTCCCCATTCATACTCCGTGGGCACCAAAACTACCTCTCCACCAGCCGCGAAACCCCGGCGTCCTCCGTCCACCACCCCATCCCACCCATCAACCGTCGCCCTCCTCCATCACACCGGAGCCGATACCCCGACGTCATCGTCCACCGCAACCTGAACCACAACGCCCTCCACAGCTAGTAGTTGAAGCCGAGGCCGAGCCGTCCGTACCCGAGCCAGTTCAACCACACTGTCCTGCGCCTCACCGCTACTGCTCCAACTTCTCCACCCTCCACGGCACCGCAGTTGTTCGTGCTACGCCGTCCTTCGCCGCCTCGGATCTGCTTCCGCTCCGCCGACATAAGGCCACGACAGCACAGTCAACAATTTGGCCATGGGTTCGTCCGAGCCTGCACCCTCTAGAACATCAGTTTCCCCGGTAAAAAGAAGAAGATCGGCGCGACATGTGGAGGTGACCACACCGGCAACCGAAAAAGGTACTCCTCTTCCCTTATTCGTGCAAATCATACGTCTCTGCTAGCATGATATTCATCCCACAGAAGACACTAGTTGACCGCTTCTTCTTTATAATAGATGTTCCTAGTAACTCGCGATGCACAAGGTTTCTCCTCATATACTACTTCACCTTAGCTAGAGGTCTGTCGCCCCCTGAATTTGAATTTCTGGCCATTTGATTCCCAACTAACGGAAGCATTCCCCGGCGTAACAGGTGCTAGTACGCCTCTTACGCCGGGGAAGCAATGCCTTGGTGTTTATCTTAGGGGCGTGTGCGGCCTAGAGCTACAGGCGCCCAATCTGGAGGTCGGCCGGGATTAAAGGGATGGCCTGGGGGCGCTGCCAAGCACGGCGGTGGTGTGAGGTCGAGGGGAGGGCAGGGCGGCGGAGGCAGGGGTCTGTGCCGGGGGTCGCTGGTGGTTCGAGAAAGATCGTCAACAGTGACTGGCGGGAGGTAGACGAAGGCCATCTGCCCGTTCCTTATAGATTGGACGGTTCATTAAAAAAATCGACTGACCTATTTATTTTCACTCGACTGTTATCTTAGATATGACCACATGTTGTGGTGTGCTGGAGGAGTACCTGCATTTCCTGTGCTCATATATTACAAAATCATACGGAGTAGAATCTAATTTTGTTTGCCATGCAATGTTTAAGAGCTATCATGTGTCTCCTGTCATTTATTTTTCAGCCACTTGCTATCTTCTACTTTTACAGTGCACTAGTTCTGCACACACTTCATCCATACTCTCACTATTGTGTTTTTATGCAAGGGTATTTCAGAGTCTACCGAAAGAGAAGCATCAAAGAAAAGAGAGAAGTCACGCCAGCTTTCTTCGCGGGTATGCACGACACGTTACAACGCTATAAAGGGTGCAGTGTCAGCAGATGGAGACGGTAAACGTAGCTCTGGAGTTGATGACCTCGCTCGCAATGAACCACCATCCCAGGTGCTTGCTTTAACTTCGCGGTGTCATATGTGGTTGCATGTTCCATATGGTGTCTAGCTTGTATTCGAAAGGCCGAAGTCGGTCTTTGGGGCTATTTGGTTCTAGGCCTAGCATTGCCACACTTTGCCACATATTTTTGCCAAACTTGCCTAAGGTTAGTTCATCAGAATGAAAGCCACAAGTTTCCAAGCCTAAGGGAATCTTGCCACATTTTTTGTGTGTATGCCATGTGAGGTCCAAGTGTGGCTTGCCTAAGGTGTGGCTTGAACCAAACACTCACCTAAGTTAGTCAAACTTGCCTAGCTTTAGGTGTGGCAACATTTGGCAAAGTTAGTCACAAACCAAACAGCCCCAAGATAAGGAAAGATATTTTTACATGAGCCACCATCCCATGAGCACCAAAAGAAAAATAGCTAGTCAGGGCACTGGCCGAGCCAGTGACAAGCCCAGCAAAGATAGGCATCACCTGGAAGCCAACTAAAAAGTTGTGATGGTGGCGAAGCAGCCCACCTCCCACCAGGCTCTCAGGTCCTGGATGATCATGCTCAACACTCCAGCCGGATGTCTAGCTTGTATTGCTTCCAATTTGGTTAAATTGCATCTGCTTAGCTTACACATTATACCTTTGAAAATGACATGCCTTTCCATTTTTGGTACATACTAGTACATCTGTGTATTAACCATGTTCTTACATCAAACTAATGTTCTTGTGTATCGCTCATCAATCACTTATGATGAGGCAGGCAGGCAAGGGGACTACTCCTCATTTAAAGAATGCAGCGTCAGCCTCCCAGCATGATTCTCAAGAAACAGAAATGCTAGATCAAGATAGTGAACGTAACTCTGTAGTTGATTACAGCATTTCCCCTACACTAGCATCGCAGGTGCTAGCTCTAACTTGGCAGCGTGATATATGGTTGCATGTTGCATATGGTGTCTAGATTGTAATTCTTCCAATCTGGTTAAACTGCATGTGCTAGTCTCCTTAGCTTATACATTATACCTGTTAATGTGACATGCCTTCCTGTATTTAGTACATAGTACATTTGTCTATTAAGCATGTCCTTACATAAAACTATTGTTTTTTTGTATCCCGCATCAATCAATATGACGAGACGCCTTTAGTATATGCAGTGCGATATTAGTTGCATCTTTCATATGATTTATAGCATGCGCTACTTCTAATTTGTTGAAATTCCATTTATGATGGGACGCTTTTAACTTGGTAGAGTCATATTGGTTGCATCTTTCATGTGGTGTCTAGCTTACATTGCTTCTTATTTGCTGGAATGGTTTCTGCTTAGTTTACACAAACAGTTGTGAACATGCCATGTTGTCCTATTTTTCGTACAGATTCCATCCTGGTATCATGTGTTTGCCTTACATCAAAGTAGTGATTGTCAGTATCATGCATGAATGAGTTCTGAAGAGAGAATTTTATTACTTTTTCTTGTCGGTTTTACTTGACAATTCAAAATCAATAAAGTGGAAAGAAGTTAGCAAGGCAGTGGATAAAGGTGCTCCTGCCAAATGGAGGGCCTCTATAGTTTCTATTCCTCCACACCCCAAGATGATTTCCAAGACAACACATGCATAGACACTCAACAAAGCTGTGTTTATGATGAGCACGTCTCCCCTAGTGCACCATCACCAGTGCTCCCTCTAACTTGGCACTGTTATATGTGGTTGCATGTTATGTGTGATGTCTAGCTTGTATTGCTTCTAATTTTGTTGAAATCCATCTGCTTACATTACACATTATACTTGAATAAGACACATGTTCCTGTTTCTAGAACACACAATATCTTTCTATCACACCATGTTCTTACATCAAATTACTACAGTTGTGTAACCTGCAACAATCACTTATCATAAGACACGTTTGACTTTGGAGTGTGATATAGGTTACATCTCACATTCTTTTCTAGCTTGTACTACTAATTTGTTGAAATGACACTTATGACGAGACAATTTTAACTTGGTAGAGTGATATTCGTTGCATCTTTCATATGGTGTCTAGCTTTCATTGCTTCTAATTTATTGAAATGCCTTCTCCTTGGTTTACACATCATAAGCTATGAATATGCAATGCTGTGAATATGCAATGCTATGAATATGCAATGGCACTAATGACGAGAGACCTCTAACATGGTAGTGTGATGTTCTTTGCATCTTACATATGATTTATTTCTTGTATTGCTTCACATTTGTTTAAACGCCATTTATGATGAGACACTGTTAACTTGGCAGAGCGATATTTGTAGCATCTTTCATATGGTGTCTACCTTCCATTGCATTGCTTCTAATTTGGTGAAATGTCTTCTTCTTAGTTTACACATCATAGTTCTGGTTATCTCTTCCGTCCTGTTTTTCATACATATTACATCCTCCTATCTTGTGGTTGTCTAACATCAAAGTTCAGTTCGTCTGCATCACGCATCAATTTGTTTTGAAGAACTAAATTGTTATTCGTTTTTCTTGTCGGCTTGACTTAACATGGCACAGAGAAAGAGGAAGAAACACAGAATGGCATGGAATGAGAAGCGGATGAATCCTGCAGATTCTTCTGGTATTTATGGGGCAATAGAAGGTCAAAGTCAAGTGGAAACTTCTACAAACACGGCATCCCATGCTACACGAGCTGCAAAAAAAGCCAAACAGAAACTAATAGTTGCCACCAAACAAGCAGAGACAGCCCTAGTTCTTGCAACACCTACCACAGTACTACCAGCTGCATGACTTACTCATGTGTCAACTGAGCTAGCAGCATGTTCCCAAGCTCCCTTGCCACCTGACACTACTTCCCAAGCACCCTTGACACCAGACGAGTTGGAAATATCAGATGAACCTTGTGAGCTTCAATAGCAAGAAGGTAGTTGCTGGAGTCAAGTTATAGTTGCATGCTTCTTTATATGTAGTCTCACAGTTTGATGTACACTAACACTTCCTATGTTCGTTGTTGGACTAGCACCTAGGTGCAAGAGGAAACAAACATCAGGGATATTGCTCGATATGTTAACTAAATCTAGAGGAGGAAGAATGGAGATCCATTTTGAGGCAGGTTTAAAAAGGCCACTGATGCTACGGAGTCAGCCAAGTTAGTATCAGAGGTAGCGGTTGCCGTTAGGTGTCATGTATGTATCCTCCCAACATGGATTCAGTACAGGAATGACAAAGACGAACCCCAGTTCAACACCTTCCTCGACCATTTATCTGTAAGTATGGTTATGTATGGAAACTAGTAATATCGACTTGCTCTATCCCATACTTTCTAGGTTGCTGATAATGAGACTCCCATCATTTTCAACAGATGAGGTTCAAGTTGGATACCAAGATGATGCAACCAGACAAGCTTGCAACCATGTTTTCAAGTCTACTCTGCGACAGTATTGGTATAATTTGAGGAAAACTCACTTTGAAGGCAAGGCTAACAGTGAAGTTTGCCAAACATCTCCAGTGGAAAATATATCGGATGAAGATTGGAGGGGCCTTGTTAAACACTTGTCTGATTCGAAGTATCAGGTACATTATATATATGTGATCAGATCACATGTTGAAGTCCTATTTACGCATGTGCCACACAAATCTATCTTCTTGTAGGTGAACTGTTCAAAGAACAAGGCCAACCGTACAAAAGTGAAATTCCAACAGACGACAGGATCTCGTAGCTATATTGCACACTGCAAGGCTCTTGTAATTAGTTGTTGTTTCACTCTTTTCGCTGTACCATATTATCAGATCTATATTGACTTGTTCGAAATGCAGAGGAAAGCCCGCAAGGACCAAAAAGTACCAAAACCAAATGTTGTGGAAATCTTCAAGGACTGTCACACCGGCAAGAAGAAGGGCATGACTACACCAGTCAAAGCCGTTGTTGTAAGTCCTTAATCCTCATGCTTTTTAACTACTACTTATTCTGACTTGTGCCTTGAACTGCATGGTTTGCAGCCAATGTCTATTACTCTTTTCAATTTTGTACACAATTGTCTTAGTGTATCATTGCACCTTACAAGGTTTAAAAGAGAGGAGTGATGTTCCTTTGATTTTGGCCCGTAATCTAGTTCTGTGCTGGACTTGCCCACACAATGTTACAATTGCCTATTTGTCTATTCTCAGTTGTTTTGTGATATGAATGATGTCATACTATGCTTACCGTATTATAAACTTTGTCTCTTTATCCTTATCCCTCGATACAATATGAAGAAATAGACAATACATTAACGATGGTACATGGTCATATGTTTGGAACCTGGTTTTATTATGTACTTTGCAATAAAATACAACTAATAATTTACATGGGTTCACCAGAATAAGTTCTGTATATAGACCAAAGCTATTTTGTTTGGTTTTGTTGCCTCTTAATATTTTTTGTTCTGGTACTACTGATGTAAAACCTCAACTTTTCAGCGAGCTATGGAAAAAATTGTAGAATCGCCACCTTCTGAAGGTGGCGAGGCAACTATAAACGCAATGTCAGCTCTTGCTGCAGTGGGTCAGTACCTGTCCACTAACAGTGCCAAAAGCACGTTCCTGCGTAATACTGGGTTGGTTGTTAAGGCAATATCATCCAAACTGCCTCATGCTCAAGATATGCAAGCTCAAAGCAATGTTGTATCTGCGCTCCAGACACAAGTCCATTCCCTAACAGAGACCCTTTGTGAAACAAGGAGAGACATTGTTCGATGTCGTCAAGATATGCATGGTTTTGAAACCAGACTATCAGACATTTGCTATGTTGTTCAGGAGCCTAGGAGAAATGAAGGCGAGGGTTATGGTGCCCCATCGGACAATACAACATGAAAACATAACAGTCAGGTCAAATGAACTAAGCTTCTGAACTTCTAGTGGTGCATTTATCTGCTAGACTGTTAAGTTTCATGCCAACCTTCCTTTTGTTATATAGTTGTAATTTGTTTTGGTGCGATACAAAATTAATTCCTAACGTGCAGCCACCAGCTAAAGAAAACAGCAAGCCATTTTTGTATAGTGTAGGATGTTCCCTATATTTGCACTGGTGGTGAATTTGATGCCGAGTGGATGTAATCTGTGCAATTGCCTTAATAGCCTAGCGTTAGTTTCGGCCTTATTTATTTCCTAGTCTTCTTTTTCCCTGGTTTGCTAGTGGCTGCAACAACCATGGGCCATATACAGGCCGTAGGATCCATGGGTCTCCTATGGGCCGTAGGATCCATGGGTCTCCTATGGGCCGTAGGATCCATGGGTCTCCTAGGGGCCGTCGATAAATGGGCCTCCAATAGGGTCGTAGAATCGGTGGGCCTCAGGCCGTCGGATAAATGGGTCTACATGGGACGTAAACGAGCATAATTGGTATCGGCCCAGCTCGGTAACGGGCCATTAACAGGCCGTAGGACAACAAAGGGTTAATTTTGTCACACACATAACGTGTCGTTAATGGGCCAGAATATAGAACAGGCTGTAAACGGCGCAATGGGTTAACAGGCCAGAAACGGGCCGACTCTGGCCATGGGCCCAACTTGGCCCATTAGGGTAACAGGCCAGTAACGGGCCGACTCTTGCCTTGGGCCGACTTTGGCCCATTAGGGGAACAGGCCAGTAACGGGCCATAAGTAATCGAGGACTGAAAAGGAGCCCAAGAACGTATGGGCCGTCAATAGGCCGAAAGCTAACACAGGCTGGAAATGACCCATGTAAATCACGGGCCGTTAACGGGTACAAAGAAAATTACTGTTCATTATGGGCTAGAGTCACCGTGGGCCTGTAAAGGGCTGAAAGATACGAAGGCCTCATATGGGCTGAAAGACATCCTGGGCCATACATGGGCCGAAAGTGAAATGAGCTGGTGTTATATTCGACGGCCCACATGACGTTGTTGGGCCAATTTCCTTTAGGGCCTAACGGGGCGTAAAATGGGCTATTTGTGAACAAACCATTAACAGGCTTTTCATGGGCCAGCCCGTTAACTTTTGACCAGGTCAAACAGGCTGGCTTTTAAGCTAAATGGGCCTGTGGTGGGCTGTGGCACGTGTCGACATATCATAGGCGCCTATCTGACCCACTGACGAGCAGACACGTATTTCGTCCGACCAATAAGAATTTTACACGTGGAAATTTCCCATTGGTCGGGGCTGTTAATGGGTTATCAGATCCAAAACCCGACCCAATAGCTTAACGGCGTTCCGTTACGGTGGATGCCACGTGTCGGTCACCCTTCACGAAAGCACTTCTGTGACACGCGATTTATCTTCATGGAAGTGGACACTTCCGCGATGATAATTTTGGTAATGTCATGGAACACTTCTACGACAGCACAGGTATGACTATCTTGATTCTGTCATAAAATCGTCATGGATGTACATGCATGACAAAAAACGCGACCTACTGTGACAAACACGTATCATGACGGAAGTGTATTTTTTTGTAATGTATGGAGATGCCCATTAATAGATATCAATGTGAGTGAGTAGGGATTTCCATGCAATGGATGCACTAGAGCTGTAAATATATGAAAGCTCAACAAAAGAAACTAAGTGGGTGTGCATCCAACTCGCTTGCTCACGAAGACCTAGGGCATTTTGAGGAAGCCCATCATTGGAATATACAAGCCAAGTTCAATAATGAAAAATTCACACTAGTATATGAAAGTGATAACATAGGAGACTCTCTATCATGAACATCATGGTGCTACTTTGAAGCACAAGTGTGGAAAAGAGATAGTAGCATTATCCCTTCTCTCTTTTTCTCTCATTTCTTTTTTTTCTTTTTTATTTTGGTGGGCTTCTTTGGCCTATTTTTTTCTTTTTTATTTGTTTGGGCTTCTTTGGCCCCTTTTATTTTTATAAAGTCCGAAGTCTCATCCCGAGTAGTGGGGGAATCATAGTCTTCATCATCCTTTCCTCACTTGGGACAATGATCTAATAATGGAGATCACCACACTTTTATCGAGTTACAACTCAAGACTTACAACTCAATACTTGGAACAAAATATGACTCTACGTGAATGCCTCCAGCGGTGTACCGGGATATGCAATGAATCAAGAGTGACATGTATGAAAAATTATGAAGGTGGCCTTGCCACAAATACGATGTCAACTACATGATCATGCAAAGAGCAATATGACAGTGATGATGCATGTCATAATAAACGGAACGGTGGAAAGTTGCATGGCAATATATCTCGGAATGGCTATGGAAATGCCATAATAGGTAGGTATGGTGGCTGTTTTGAGGAAGGTAAATGGTGGGTGCATGATACCGGAGAAAGTTGCGCGGTATAATGGAGGCTAGCAATTGTGGAAGGGTGAGAATGTGTATAATCCATGGACTCACATTAGTCAAAAAGAACTCATATACTTATTGCAGAAGTCTACTTGCCCTAGAAGCAAAGTACTACTATGCATGCTCCTAGGGTAAGGGTTGGTAGGAGTTAACCATCGCGCGATCCCCACCTCCACTCATAAGGAATACAATTAAATGAGCACCACAAGCAACTAATTTGTCACACAACTTTTACCATACGTGCGTGCTACGGGACTTGCCAACTCCAACACAAGTATTTCTCAATTTCATAATTACCCAACTAGCATGACTCTAACGTTACCACCTTTATATCTCAAAACAATTATCAAGCATCAATTTGATCATAGTGTTTAATGCACTTTCTATGATAGTTTTTATTATACCCAACTTGGATGCTCATCATTCTAGGACCAATTTTATAACCATAGCAAATACCACGCTGTTCTATAAGACTCTCAAAATGATATAAGTGAAGCATGAGAGATCAACAATTTCTACAAAATAAAGCCACCGCCGTGCTCTAAAATATATAAGTGAAGCACTAGAGCAAAACTATCTAGCTCAAAAGATATAAGCGGAGCACATAGTGTATTCTAATAAATTCCAAATCAAATGTGTCTCTCCCAAAAGTTGTGTACAGCAAGGATGATTGTGGTAACCTAAAAGGCAAAGACTAATATCACACAAGACGCTCCAAGCAAAACACATATCATGTGGCGAATAAAAATATAGCTCCAAGTAAAGTTACCGATAGACGAAGACGAAAGAAGGGATGCCTTCCAGGGCATCCCCAAGCTTAGGCTTTTGGTTATCCTTGAATATATTGTGGTGCCATGGGCATCCCCAAGCTTAGGCTCTTGCCAATCCTTATTCCATATTCCATCAAATCTTTACCCAAAACTTGAAAATTTCACAACACAAAACTCAACAGGAAATCTCATAAGCTCCGTTAGTGCAAAAAGGAAAAACCACCACATATGGTACTGTAATGAACTCATTCTTTATTTATATTGGTGTTAAACCTACTATATTCCAACTTCTCTATGGTTCATACCCCCTGATACTAGCCATAGATGCATCAAAATAAGCAAACAACACACGAAAAATAGAATCTGTCAAAAATAGAACAGTCTGTAGCAATCTGTAACTTTCGAATACTTATGGAACTCTAAACATCCTACCAAAATAGGAAGTCCTAGGAAATTTGTCTATTGATCTATAGCAAAGAAGAATCAACGCAAAATCACATTTCTGTGATTTATTAAAATTATTCTCGTGCACGCAAAAGTTTCTGTTTTTCAGCAGAATCAAATTAACTATCGTCGTAGGTTATCCTATAGGTTCTACTTGGCACAAACACTAATTAAAACATAAAACCACATCTAAACAGAAGCTAGATGAAATATTTATTACTAAACAGAATCAAAAAGCAAGAAACAAAAATAAAATTGGGTTGCCTCCCAACTAGCGCTATCGTTTAACGCCCCTAGCTAGGCATAAAAGCGAGAATAGATCTAAGTAGTGCCATCTTTGGCATTCAATTCTTCAATAGAGAACTTGTAACCCTTAGGAGTTTCTTTCTTTTTAGCAACGATTAAGCTCCTAGGCAATAAATAAAGAAATTCATTTGTAGCAAAAGGTTCCTTTATGATAGAGAGACAATTGGGATGAACACTTATTGATTTGAGATATGCATTTTCCTTACTAGAAGATTCACCCTTATTTTTAGGAACATAAATAAATTTTGCAGTTTTGGTAGAAGGAGTTGGGGTATTCCTCATGGATGAAAAGGCAGACCCTAAGTTGGTAATAATATCTTCAAGTTTACCGATTCTCGTAGAATCTAGATCTATTCTTTCATTAACTATAGGTTCTTTCCCTTTAAAAATTCTCAAAGTAACTCCAACCCTAGATCCATATTGGGTAATTTGGTTGTGGATCTTTTTATCCAAATTTTCAATTAACTCAACAGTGGCAACTTTGTTTTCAATAATCTCAAGCCTTTGCATCACATGTTCCAAAGTTAAAACAGTTCCATTAACCAGAAGAGGGGATGGACCAAACAAATCCAACATAGCATTATAACCTTCAAAAGTATGGCTACCCAAGAAATCCCCTCCGGTAATGGTATCAAGAATGCATCTATTCCAAGGAGTAATGCCTGCATAAAAATTGTGAAGAAGAACGGAAGTAGAAACCTTCCTAGTAGATCTATTTTGAGCATTGCAAATTCTATGCCGCGCATCTTTTAAATTTTCTCCCACCCTTTGTTTAAAATTGAGAAATTCATGCTCGGGAGTAATAACGATGATAGGAGGACTAGCCATAACGATGAGTACACAAGAGGGCAAGCAAAAGAGAGAGGATAACGGGAAAGAGAGGGCGAATAAAACAGCAAGGGTGAAGTGGGGAGAGGAAAACGAGAGGCAAATGGCAAATAATGTAATGCGAGGGAGATGAGTTTGTGATGGGTACTTGGTATGTCTTGACTTGAGCGAAGACCTCCCCGGCAACGGTGCCAAAAATCCTTCTTGCTACCTCTTGAGCACTGCGTTGCTTTTCCCTTGAAGAGGAAAGGGTGATGCAGCAAAGTAGCGTTAGTATTTCCCTTAGTTTTTGAGAACCAAGGTATCAATCCAGTAGGAGGCTCCTGAAAAGTCCCACGCACCTACACAAACAAACAAGAACCTCACAACCAACGCGATAAAGGGGTTGTCAATCCCTTCATGGTAACTTGCAAAAGTAAGATCTGATAGAGATAATAAGATAAGATAAATATTTTTGGTATTTTTATGATATAGATTGGAAAGTAAAAGATGCAAATAAGAGTAGATGAAAAACTTATATGATGAAAGATAGACCCGGGGGCCATAGGTTTCACTAGTGTTTTCTCTCAAGATAGCATAAGTATTATGGTGGGTGAAAAATTATTGTCGAGCAATTGATAGAAAAGCGCATAGTTATGAGATTATCTAGGCATGATCATGTATATAGGCATCACGTCCGTGACAAGTAGATCGAAACGATTCTACATCTACTACTATTACTCCACACATCTACCGACGCCTGCCTGCATCTAGAGTATTAAGTTCAGAAGAACAGAGTAACACATTAACCAAGATGACATGATGTAGAGGGATATACTCAAGCAATATTATATAAACCCCATCTTTTTATCCTCGATGGCAACAATACAATACGTACCTTGCTGCCCCTGCTGTTACTGGGAAAGGTCACCGCAAGATTGAACCCAAAGCTAAGAACTTCTCCCATTGCAAGAAAGATCTATCTAGTAGGCCAAACCAAACTAATTATTCGAAGAGACTTGCAAAGATAACCAATCACACATAAAAGAATTCATAGGAGATTCAATTATTTCTCATAGATAAACTTGATCATAAACCCACAATTCATCGGATCTCGACAAACACACCGCAAAAAGAGTTACATCGAATCGATCTCCAAAAAGATCGAGGAGAACTTTGTATTGAGATTCAAAGAGAGAGAAGAAGCCATCTAGCTAATAACTATGGACCTGAAGGTATGTGGTAAACTACTCACAACTCATCGGAGAGGCCTTGGAGATGATGTAGAGGCCCTCCGTGGTCGATTCCCCCTCCGGTGGAGTGCCGGCGAAGGCTCCAAGATGGGATCTCGCGGATACAGGAGGTTGCGGTGGTGGAAATAGTTTTTCGTGGTGCGCCTGGATGTTTTCAGTGTACGTGGATATATATAGGCGAAGGAGGTAGGTCAGGGGAGTCACGAGGGGCCCACGAGGGTGGGGGGCGTGCCGGGCACCCTCGTGGCTGCCTCGTTCGTTGCTTGACCTCCACTCCAAGTCTCCTAGATTGTGTTTGTTCCAAAAAGATCGCTCCCGAAGGTTTCATTCCGTTTGGACTCTGTTTGATATTCCTTTCCTTCGAAACACTGAAATAGGCAAAAAAACAGCAATTCGGGCTGGGCCTCCGGTTAGTAGGTTAGTCCCAAAAATGATATAAAAGTGTAAAGTAAAGCCCATAAACATCAAAAACAAGTAATATAATAGCATGGAATAATCAAAAATTATAGATACGTTGGAGACGTATCAATCCCAGGGGCTATATAGTAGCCGCACCGTCAAACTCCTATGGCTAAGTGAAAGTGTTAAAGTTCTATAGTCCGATTGCCTAGTTCGCCGCACTAACACCTCCTTAATGGACCAAGACGTTGGGTCATGTGTTATTAGGTGCCTATCCGAACACCCCCGCGTTATACACGAGGGGGCTGAAGTCGACTACTGCAAACTTCCAGATTATATACATATATACATAAACGGCCGCATAGGAGGCACTAAAATACTTTACGGGCAAAAGTATAAACATAGCCTTCATAAGCATCATTTTTACAATTCGGATACATGTTACTTGAACATAATATTCTTCGAGCACTGACCCTCTATCAAGCGGGCACCCTCTAATACTTCTCCAAAATATTGATCTGGTGTGTCCTAACCCCCGGGCGGACCCCCTGTTGCAATATCGGTGGCCTTCATCTTCGCCCAATACGTCTTCACACGGGCAAAGGCCATCCATGCACCTTCTATGCACGCTGACCGCTTGACAGCGTCGATATACGACACTGGACAAACAAGTTGTTGCACTAGACCAAAATAACGGTTCGCAGTTGGTCCCCAGGCCACAGCTGGTCCACGACAGCTTTCATGGCAAGTCCGGATATCCTGTGGAGCTCGGCCCATTTGGCCATCAGCTCATTCAACAGCAGCGGACGCCTTGGCATGCTAAACTGCGACTAGAAAAGCCATTCGGCTTCATGGCCTTCTTGGGCCTAGAAAAACTGTGTCGCATCAGAAGGACTCTTCGACAAGTCCAAATATGCATCCGGAGAACTCCACATTTGATCAAGCGGGGAATACTTCGGATCGCCAAACTTAGTTCGTAATAAAAAGGCTTTCCAGCCGTGATCTCCCCCGCTTGCCGGATCTCCACCCATGCCACTCTGGCCTCTGACCGGGTTTCCTTTGCCGCTTGTAAGGCCTTCTAAAGGTCAGCCGTTTTTTCTTTGGTATCTTTCTCTAGAAGCGCATATTTGGTAGCGGCATCCCTTAGCTCAAGCGCCATGTTGGATATTTTCTCCTCACTCAGGCGATGAGTAGCCTTTTCGGCTCTTAATTCACCAACTGCCTTCTCGGCAGCCACATTGCTTATCCTGGCTTGCTCCTTGGCCCAGGCAAGCTCAGCCCGAAGGGTCTCCACGGCGGCAGCTCCATCTGCAGTCAAGCATACTATAAATTCCAGCATCATGCTCTTATTTATACTCACTGACCGCCCAAAATACATACCTTGCGCCTCATCAATCCGCTTGTTCACGAGCGTGATGTCATCATCCGCCACACCAAGTTGCCGCTCCAGTTCCGCAAATTGGGCAGCCCGGGCAGTGGCCGGGGCTGTAGCTGCCTGTGTACAAATTAGCAAAATTATTACCTGAGCATATTCATTTGATCCTCTAATCGTCCCATTCGGAAGACAACTAGAGTCTCAGGGGCTACTATCCACACACAGTGCACATTGCGTTTACGGTACAAAAAAGAGGCTAAATTACATACCTCAAAGCCTCTTAGCAGGCTCGTAAAGGCTTCATTCAATCCGCTTTTTGCGGATGAAATTCTTTCAATCACCGTACCCATTAAGGTACGATGTTCCTCTGAGTTAGGCGCTTGCCGTAGAAGACTTGTCCATATGTCCGGCTGTATATCGGACGGTCCGGGATTTTTGTTGTTGGTCTCTCTAGGAGCCGAACACCCCGGACCTTGGGCGGCCGAAGAGTCATCTTCTGGCCTGGCGCTCCTTCGCGGGTCGGGAGAGATGTTCATGGAGGGGAAGTATGGGGCGGTGAACACCTCAAGGTCATCCGCCTTATTGGGAGGGGAAGTATGGGGCGGTGATACGTCTCCAAAGTATCTACTTTTCCAGACACTTTTGCCCTTGTTTTGGACTCTAACTTGCATGATTTGAATGAAACTAACCCGGACTGACGCTGTTTTCAGCAGAACTGCCATGATGTTGTTTTATGTGTAGAAAAGAAAAGTTCTCGGAATGTCCTGGAAATCCATGGAGGCACTTTGTAGAATTAATAAGAATTTTTGGCGAAAGAATGAAGTCCAGTAGGCCCGCTGGACACCTCCCGACCTCAACTCCAACTCCATATATACCGTCTCCGGGAGAAAAAAATCAAGAAAAAAGTTTCATCGCGTTTTACGACATGGAGCCGCCGCCAAGCCCTAATATCTCTCGGTAGGGCTGATCTGGAGTCCGTTCGGGGCTCCGGAGAGGGGGATTCGTCGCCGTCGTCATCACCAACCATCCTCCATCACCAATTTCATGATGCTCATTGCCGTGCATGAGTAATTCCATCGTATGCTTCCTGGACGGCGATGGGTTGGATGAGATTTACCATGTAATCAAGTTAGTTTTGTTAGGGTGTGATCCCTAGTATCCACTATGTTCTGAGATTGATGTTGCTATGACTTTGCTATGCTTAATGCTTGTTACTAGGGCCCGAGTGCCATGATGTAAGATCTGAATCTATTATGTTTTCATGAATATATGTGTGTTCTTGATCCTATCTTGCAAGTCTATAGTCACCTATTATGAGTTATGATCTGACAACCCCAAAGTGACAATAATCGGGATACTTCTCGGTGATGACCGTAGTTTGAGGAGTTCATGTATTCAGTTTGTGTTAATGCTTTTTTCCGGTTCTCTATTAAAAGGAGGCCTTAATATCACTTAGTTTCCGCTAGGACCCCGCTGCCACGGGAGGGTAGGACAAAAGATGTCATGCAAGTTCTTTTTCATAGGCACGTATGACTATTTATGGAATACATGCCTACATTACATTGATGAACTGGAGCTAGTTCTATATCACCCTATGTTATAACTATTGCATGAGGAATCGCATCCGGCATAATTATCCATCATTGATCCATTGCCTACGAGCTTTTCATATATTGTTCTTCGCTTATTTACTTTTCAGTTGCTACTTTTACAACTACTACAAAAACCCAAAAACATTTACTTTTACTTTTGCTACCGTTACCTTTATTATCATACCACTTTTGCTAATAAACACTTTGCCGCAGATACTAAGTTATCCAGGTGAGGTTGAATTGACAACTCAACTGCTAATACTCAAGAATATTCTTTGGCTCCCCTTGTGTCGAATCAATAATTTTGGGTTGAATACTCTACCCTCGAAAGCTGTTGTGAACCCCTATACTTGTGGGTTATCAAGACTAATTTCTTGCGCCGTTGCCAGGGAGCATAGCTCTATTCTCTGAGTCACTTGGGATTTATATCTGTTGATCACTATGAAGAACTTGAAAGACAATCGAACTAGTATTTTTCCCTCAACTACGAGGGGAGGTAAGGAACTGCCATCTAGCTCTGCACTAGATTCTCCTTCCGTTATAAGTAAGCTTGCGACACCTAAACCTGCTACTACTATGAATTCTGATATGTCACATGTTATTGATGATGCCACTTCTGCTATGAATGATGAAACTAATTCTGTGCGTGATACTACTGTGCCATCAGGTGAATTTCTAGATTAACAACTTGCTAGATTTAGGGGGAATGAAAATATAGAAGAACCTATTATTGATGATAGTGATGATGAAGGTCCCCCCAATGATTATGTTTTACCTGTTGTTCCTAAGGGTTATGTTATGCATGAAACAGCTGCTATGGAAATTCTTTCTTGCAATGATAGAAATGATCTTAAGAAATTATTAGCTAAATGGAAGCAGCAGTCTCTTAATGCTAGGATGAAAACCGATCCTGCTTTTGCTACTTCACCTATCTGTGTTACTGATAAGGATTATGAATTCTCTGCTGATCCTGATATTATTACTTTAGTTGAATCTGATCCTTTTTATGGCCTTGAATCTGAAACTGTTGTGGCACATCTTACCAAGTTGAATGATATAGCCACCCTATTTACTCATGATGAGAAGTCTCGTTATTTATATATCCTTAAGATATTTCCGTTCTCATTAAAGGGTGATGCTAAGACTTGGTATAATTCTCTTGCTCCTGGTTGTGTGCGTAGTCCCCAGGATATGATTTATTACTTCTTTGCTAAATATTTCCCTTCTCATAAGAAACAAGCTGCTTTGCGGGAAATATATAATTTTGTGCAAATCAAAGAAGAGAGTCTCCCACAAGCTTGGGGGAGGCTTCTCCGGTTACTTAATGCTTTGCCTGATCATCCTCTTAAGAAAAATGAAATACTTGATATCTTTTATAATGGACTAACCGATGCTTCCAAGGACTACTTGGATAGTTGTGCTGGTTGTGTTTTCAGGGGAAGAACAGTCGACGAAGCTGAAATACTATTGAATAATATGTTGACTAATGAAAATAATTGGACTCTTCCTGCGCTAGTTCCTGAAGTAATTCCTGAACCAATTGAGCCAACTCCTGAGCCTATTCCTAAACCCACTCCAAAGAAGAGAGGTGTTTTATTTCTCAGTCCTGAAGATATGCAAGAGGCAAAGAAATCAATGAAAGAGAAAGGTATTAAAGCTGAAGATGTTAAGAATTTACCTCCTATTGAAGAAATACATGGTCTTAATTTACCGCCTGAAATACATGGTCACAGGTAGTAAAGGTAAATTCTCTCTATAGATATCATAAAGTTGAAGTACCCTCTACTAAATTTCATAGCTCATGCTTAGATGAATTTGATGACTTTATGGCTAGACAAGAAAGTTTTAATGCTTATGTTGGTAGAGAGTTAAAGAATAATGCTTTCGAGATAGGATGCGTAGGTGATAATCTGGCTAGAGTTAAAGATGAACTTCACCGCGTTAGCAAATATGCTTCTATGGTTGCTACTCAAGCTGAGCAAGTACTTAAAGCTCAAAATGATTTGCTTGCTGAATTAAATAATAAAATGACTTTTCTGTTAGAGTGGCTACTAGAACTAGTAGAATGACTCAAGAACCTTTGTATCCTGAAGGCCACTCTAAGAGAATCGAGCAAGATTTTCAGAGAAATAATTTAGAGGCACCTAGTTCTTCACAAAAGAAGAAGAAGAAAAACGATAGAACTTTGCATGCTTCTAGTGAACCTACTGTAGACACACCTGAGAATGCCAATGATATTTCTATTTCTGATGCTGAAACACAATCAGGTGATGAACATGAACCTAGTGATAATGTTAATGATAATGTTCATGTTGATGCTCAACGTAGCAAAAACAATGATGTAGAGATTGAACCTGCTGTTGATCTTGATAACCCACAATCAAAGAATCAATGTTATGATAAGAGAGATTTTGTTGCTAGGAAGCACGGTAAAGAAAGAGAACCATGGGTTCAGAAACCCATGCACTTTCCTCCTAAACCATCCAAATCAAAGGATGATGAGGATTTTGAGCGCTTTGCTGAAATGATTAGACCTATTTTCTTACGTATGCGCTTAACTGATATGCTTAAAGTAAATCCTTATGCCAAATATATGAAGGATATCATCACAAATAAAGGAAAGATACCGGAAGCTGAAATTTCCGCCATGCTTGCCAATTACAGTTTTAAGGGTGGAATACCAAAGAAACTTGGAGATCCGGGTGTACCAACTATACCATGTTCCATTAAAAGAAATTATGTTAGAACTGCTTTATGTGATCTTGGAGCCGGTGTTAGTGTTATGCCTCTCTCTTTATATCGTAGACTTGAATTGAATAAGTTGACACCTACTGAAATATCTTTGCAAATGGCTGATAAATCAACTGCTATACTTGTTGGTATTTGTGAGGATGTGCCTATTGTGGTTGAAAATGTCACTATCCTAACGGACTTTGTTATTCTTGATATTCCCGAGGACGATAGCATGTCTATTATTCTTGGTAGACCTTTTCTTAATACTGCAGGGGCTATTATTGATTGCAACGAAGGCAATGTCACTTGTCATGTTAATGGTAATGAGCATATGGTACACTTTCCGAGGAAACAATCTCAAGTTCATAGCATCAATTCTATTGAAAAAGTTCCAACTATCATTTTTGGAGGTTTTGAATTTCCTCTCCCTACTGTCAAGAAAAAGTATGATATTCTTATTGTTGGGGATTTTCATATCCCCATTGAGGTAACTTAGTGTTACTCGAAATTTCTCCGGTTCCATGTGATTCGGAATGAGTTTGTTAACAAGACTTGATCAACCTTGTTAGTGGATTCATTGTGATGATCACGAGATGGATGAAACTAGAAGGCACAACCTTATGTACCCTCTTTTTACTTTCTGTTATTTAGAATAAATAAAGCAAAAATAGTATTATCCGTCTGTTTTCTGAATTATCCGTGCATTAAAAAATAGTCCGAAAATAAAAGTGCTCCAAATGCCCTGTAAATTTAGTAAGATTTTTTCTAGAATATTTGAGTATTTTAGGCATTGAAAACACTGCATAAGGGGCAAGCACCAGGCCACGAGAGAGGAGGGTGCCCCCCTGTAGGGCGCCCCCCTGTCTCGTGGGCCCCTGGTGGGTCCCCTCCACTTATGCCAGCACCCACACACTTCATCTTGTACCCAAAAAAATCCCCATCCAGCTCAAGCCCGAGTTCTAGCTCATTTTGCTGCGATTTTCGATCTCTTAGCTCAAAGATCCATTCACAAAACTGCTTTGGGAGATTGTTGCTTGGTATGTGACTCCTCCATTGGTCCAAATAGTTTTTGTTCTAGTGCTTTATTCATTGCAAATTTTTGCTGCATAGGTGATCATGTCTTTGAGCTTGCATGTTAAATTTTTGAGGTCCCAAGCAATTCCAATGCATGATATAGGCTCTAGGCACTTGTAGGAGTAGTTGCTATCAATCTTGTTTAGTTTTATTCACTTTTATTTTGAAGTTACTAAAATTTCAGAAATTTTCAGAAAAAGAAATATGCTTAGAAGAATGTACCAAGGTGGTTCCTCAGCAAAGAAAGGGCCAAGGATTGCTATACGTGAACAAGATGTTAATTTGCCGAGGGACGCAAATATTCGGGCTTGTGAGTGGCCATCCGATGATTTTATGGTCGAAGCAGGCTTCAAGGATGAATTTGACGCGTATGTGCGTAATGCCGAGCTGGGGGACTTCTTACAAGATAAGTGTCCTCAATATTATCAATTGACTGATTCCTTTGTGCGGAGGTTCGAATATATTTCTTCGCGTAGTTCTCCTAGTGTTATGTTTGATATTTATGATACATCTTATACCATGGATTTAGAGGATTTTACAATTGCTTGCAAACTCTCTCAGTGGGGTGATATTAATAATCCTCCCAAATCCGAAGTTAGAGATTTTCTTGCTAGTATTACTGTGGGAGAATCTAGGGATGTAACACAAGCTACCATAGGGAGCATCCATTTTCCTGCTATACATTACTTTTCTCTCTTTATTGGTAGATGCATTAACGGTAAGGACGAAGTTTGTCACATGTGTGCTCCTGATCTTTGTGTCCTCAAGAGTGCTGTGTCAGGTTATAGAGGTTATAACTTGGGGGCAATAGTTGCACATAGGTTGCATAATAATAATAAAAAGGGAGATTTCTTTGGAGGGATTTATGCAACCCGTGTGGCTAATTTTCATAATATAGCTCCACGAGAGGGGGACATGCTTGTACCTCCTGTTTATTTGGATAAAGAAGCTATGTTTGATCATAATTTTCTTGAGAGGAATGAACAATTCCTCCATTATCGACTAACCTATGACACGCGCAACGTCGTCCCTGTTACTCTTCCTGCTCCCTACCTTTTTGATTATCAGGCAAAAGGAAGATATGTTGTCACCAGGGAAGAAGCAACTGCATATGATAGGGGAATGGAGGCAGGTCGCCAACACACTGCTGCTCAGGAGGCGGTTGCCTCTGCATCTCAGTACTACCCCGGCTACTCTTATAGATATCAGCCAGGCGGTCATTGGTATTAGACCAACTTAGGCCAAAAGCCTAAGCTTGGGGGAGTACGTATTTCTCACCGACTTTACATTCATGTTCACACACTAGTCGTCGGTGCTCATACTCTTTCATTGTATTATCCATGTTAGTTTAAATTTCTTTTCCTAGCTTTCTTCTTGTGTGTTTGTTAAACCTTAAGAAAAACGAAAAAAATAGTTAGTTTAATTTCCTTTCTTGTAGTAGAAATTAAAATGAAAAACCCAAAAAGATTTCTCGTTCTTCTTTTACTTGTTGGGAGCTTTCCCGTGTAAATAGTTTTATTTTATTTTCTTTCTTTTGGGGGTCGAGAAGACTATATTGAAAATGCTTAGCGGCTCTTATATGCATGATTGTTTATTTAACTTAGAGCCCATATTACTTGTCTTCTCTCTTGAGTTCAAAGCTTGCAGATTCCAGCTTAGTCCAATGCACGTGCACTCTTATTATTATACACATCATTCGGTTGTGCAAGTGAAAGGCAATAATGATGATATATGATGGACCTATTGGGATGAGAAAAGCTGGTATGAACTCGACCTCTCTTGTTTTTGTAAATATGATGATTCATCGTTCCTGAGTCAGCTATTATGAAGTAAACATATTTGCAATGACATTTAGAGATTATAGTTGCTTGTGCCATGCTTGATTAGCTATGAGTTATAATGGTTTACCTTGCGTGCCAACATGCTATTAGAATAATTATGATGTGGTATGATAGGATGGTATCCTCCTTTAAATGAATTGAGTGACTAGACTTGGCACATGTTCACACATGTAGTTGAATCAAATCAACATCGCCTTCATGATATTTATGTTCATGGTGGATTATATCCTACTCATGCTTGTACTCGGTGTGAATTAATTTTAATGCATGTTTACGACTGCTGTCGCTCTGTCAGTTGGTCGCTCCCCAGTCTTTTGCTAGCCTTCACCTGCACTAAGCGGGAATACTGCTTGTGCATCCAAAATCCTTAAACCCCAAAGTTGTTCCATAAGAGTCCACTATACCTTCCTATATGCGGTATTTACATGTCGTTCCAAGTAAATTTGTATGTGCCAAACTCCAAACCTTCAAATGAAATTTTGTTTTTTATGCTCGAGCAGCTCAAGTTTCAACTAGGGCTGCCTATATCTTCCATGCTAGGTGGGTTATTCTCAAGAGGAGTGGACTCCGCTCCTCATTCACGAGAAAGGGCCGGTAACCGGGATGCCCAGTCCCATGATCCAAAAAGATAAAGCAAATCAAAATAATTAAACAAAGCTCCCCCAGGGTTGTTGTATGTTGGAGGCACTCGTTGTTTCGAGCAAGCCATGGATTGATGCTTGTTGGTGGTTAGGGGAGTATAAACCTTTACCATTCTGTTTGGGAACTGCCTATAATGCATGTAGTATGGAAGATACAGCCATCTCATAGTTGTTGCGTTGACAGCAAAAGTATGCCGCTCAAAATGTTATTCAATCTCTATTTTGAAAATCGAGCTCTGGCACCTCTACAAATCCCTGCTTCCCTCTGTGAAGGGCCTATCTATTTACTTTTATGTTGAGTCATCACCCTTCTTATTAAAAGCACCCGCTGGAGAGCACACTGTCGTTTGCATTAATTATTTTTGGTTTATATTGGGTATGACTTGACTAGATCTCTTTTACCATGAATTACAATGTTTAGTCAGTCCTTGATCTTTAAAGGTGCTCTGCATTTATGTTTTGCGGTCTCAGAAAGGGCTAGCGAGATACCATTTTGTTACATCATGTTATGATTATTTTGAGAAAGTGTTGTCATACGAGTTTTATTATTTTGGCTCGCTAGCTGATTATGTCATTGATATGAGTAATTGTGAGACCTAGGTGTTATTGTTATCATGGTTAGTTCATAATATTGCTGAAACTTGAATGCTGGCTTTTCATGTTACAACAACAAGAGCAAACAGAGTTTGTAAAAGTTTTTCTTTACCACTTTCAGTTTATTAACTGAATTGCTTGAGGACAAGCAAAGGTTTAAGCGTGGGGGAGTTGATACGTCTCCAACGTATCTACTTTTCCAAACACTTTTGCCCTTGTTTTGGACTCTAACTTGCATGATTTGAATGAAACTAACCCAGACTGATGCTATTTTCAGCAGAACTGATATGATGTTGTTTTATGTGTAGAAAAGAAAAGTTCTCGGAATGTCCTGGAAATCCACGAAGGCACTTTTCAGAATTAATAAGAATTTTTGGCGAAAGAATGAAGGCCAGTGGGCCCCCTGGACACCTCCCGACCTCAACTCCAACTCCATATATACCGTCTCGGGGAGAAAAAAATCAAGAAAAAAGTTTCATCGCGTTTTATGACATGGAGCCGCCGCCAAGCCCTAATCTATCTCGGGAGAGCTGATCTGGAGTCTGTTCGGGGCTCCGGAGAGGCGGATTCGTCGCCGTCGTCATCACCAACCATCCTCCATCACCAATTTCATGATGCTCACCTCCGTGCGTGAGTAATTCCATCTTAGGCTTGCTGGACGGTGATGGGTTGGATGAGATTGACCATGTAATCAAGTTAGTTTTGTTAGGGTTTGATCCCTAGTATCCACTATGTTCTAAGATTGATGTTGCTATGACTTTGCTATGCTTAATGCTTGTCACTAGGGCCCGAGTGCCATGATTTCAGATCTGAACCTATTATGTTTTCATGAATATATGTGTGTTCTTGATCCTATCTTGCAAATCTATAGTCACCTATTATGTGTTATGATCCGACAACCCCGAAGTGACAATAACCGGGATACTTCTCGGTGATGACCGTAGTTTGAGGAGTTCATGTATTCACTTTGTGTTAATGCTTTGTTCCGGTTCTCTATTAAAAGGAGGCCTTAATATCACTTAGTTTCCGCTAGGACCCCGCTGCCACAGGAGGGTAGGACAAAAGATGTCATGCAAGTTCTTTTCCAGAAGCATGTATGACTATTTACGGAATAGATGCCTACATTACATTGATGAACTGGAGCTAGTTCTATATCACCCTATGTTATAACTATTGCATGTGGAATCGCATCCGGCATAATTATCCATCATTGTTCCATTGCCTACGAGCTTTTCATATATTGTTCTTCGCTTATTTACTTTTCCGTTGCTACTGTTACAACTACTACAAAAACCCAAAAACATTTACTTTTACTTTTGCTATTGTTACCTTTATTATCATACCACTGTTTCTACTAAACACTTTGCTGCAGATACTAAGTTATCCAGGTGTGGTTGAATTGACAACTCAACTGCTAATACTCAAGAATATTCTTTGGCTCCCCTTGTGTCGAATCAATAAATTTGGGTTGAATACTCTACCCTCGAAAGCTATTGCGATCCCCTATACTTGTGGGTTATCAGGCGGCGTTTTGCTCTCCATCATCTCTGGAAGAAGATCCCCCAAGGACGAAGATTGTTGAGGGAGGCCATAGGCCGAACTACAAAACATACGTTTAAAAACATTACCTTCACAAACGGGCAAAGAACGGGCTTTGCTTATTAAACACATTTGTTCACTTATGTTTCGGCTGAAGGCTGCCCCCCTTGGGGGCACTATGCGGCAATGTTGCCTCCCAAATTCGGGCCCCCTGGTAGGGATTTCTTCCCTCGCTTGGAAGCCTCTGCCTCCAGGTCTCCGGGAGCGGCTCTTTTCTTCCCGTTGGGGGAGGGAATGATAGATTCTCCTCCCCATTCACCCTTCGACACGGGGGTTCCGATTTCCCCGCATACGGTGTGTGACGCGCCTCCGTATGAAGGTCGCTTTGGGCCTCTCGACTCCTCTCCTTTTCTTCCCTCGATGGCACTTGATAGGGTACTGGAGCCAGCATTCTGGTTAACACTGGGTTCGCTGAGTTTTCGGGAAGACGGGCCGAACACCTGATCCTCTTCGCCTTCCTTATCCAGCCCTGGCAGTGTATGGTTTCTCAGTTTTGTTATGAGAAACTTAAGCTAAAATGTGTTCGGAAATTGAGTACTTACTGGGGTATCCGGATGGTTGCAGTCGAGGCCTGCGTCCTCTATGGTGTTCGGACACCTTTTTCGCGACCCGAAGACTAATTCATACATCCCTTCGAGTGTTTTGCCGAAGAAGCGCTGAATGGTTCGTGGTCCTTCCGGATTTAATTCCCACATACGGGGAGGTCGGTGCTGGCATGGCAAGACCCAACGGACTAACATAACTTGGATTACCTTGACAAGGTCGATGCCCTTCTTAATAAGGTCTCGAATACGGCTTTGTAGTATTTGAACTTCATCTAGCGATCCCTAGTCTAGCCCCTTGTTAACCCACGATGCATGTGATAACCCACAAGTATAGGCGATCACAACAGTTTTTCAGGGTAGAGTATTCAACCCAAATTTATTGATTCGACAAAAGGGGAGCCAAAGAATATTCTCAAGTATTAGCAGCTGAGTTGTCAATTCAACCACACCTGGAAACTTGGTATCTGCAGCAAAGTGTTTAGTAGCAAAGTAATATGATAGTGGTGGTAACGGTAACAAAAGTAAAGACAGCAAAAGTAAAGTTTTTGGTATTTTGTAGTGATTGTAACAGTAGCAAAGGAAATGTAAATAAGCGAGAACCAGTATATGGAAAACTCGTAGGCACCGGATCAGTGATGGATAATTATGCCGGATGTGGTTCATCATGTAACAGTTACAACATAGGGTGACACAGAACTAGCTCCAGTTCATCAATGTAATGTAGGCATGTATTCTGTAAATAGTCATACGTGCTTATGGAAAAGAACTTGCATGACATCTTTTGTCCTACCCTCCCGTGGAAGCGGGGTCCTATTGGAAACTAAGGGATATTAAGGCCTCCTTTTAATAGAGAATCGGAACAAAGCATTAGCACATAGTGAATACATGAACTCTTCAAACTATGGTCATCATGGGGAGTGGTCCCGATTATTGTCACTTCGGGGTTGCCGGATCATAACACATAGTAGGTGACTATAGACTTGCAAGATAGGATCAAGAACACACATATATTCATTAAAACATAATAGGTTCAGATCTGAAATCATGGCACTCGGGCCCTAGTGACAAGCATTAAGCATAGCAAAGTCATAGCAACATCAATCTTAGAACATAGTGGATACTAGGGATCAAACCCTATCAAAACTCACTCGATTACATGATAAATCTCATCCAACCCATCACCGTCTAGCAAGCCTACGATGCAATTACTCACGCATGGCGGTGAGCATCATGAAATTGGTGATGGAGGATGGTTGATGATGACGACGCCGACGAATCCCCCTCTCCGGAGCCCCGAACGGACTCCAGATCAGCCCTCCCGAGAGAGATTAGGGCTTGGTGGCGGCTCCGTATCGTAAAACGCGATGAAACTTTCTCTCTTATTTTTTTCTCCCCGAAAGCCAATATATGGAGTTGGAGTTGGCGTCGGAGGGCCACCAGGGGGCCCACGAGGTAGGGCGGCGCGCCCAGGGGGGAGGGGCGCGCCCCCCATCCTCGTGGACAGGGTGTGGGCCCCCTGGTCTTCATCTTTGGCGAGGATTTTTTATTATTTATTCTAAGATATTCCGTGGAGTTTCAGGTCATTCCGAGAACTTTTGTTTTCTGCACATAAAACAACACCATGGCAATTCTGCTGAAAACAGCGTCAATCCGGGTTAGTTCCATTCAAATCATACAATTTAGAGTCCAAAACAAGGGCAAAAGTGTTTGGGAAAGTAGATACGACGGAGACGTATCAACTCCCCCAAGCTTAAACCCTTGCTTGTCCTCAAGCAATTAAGTTGACAAATTGAAAGAGAAAAACAAAAACTTTTACAAACTCTGTTTGCTCTTGTTGTTGTAAACATAAAAAGCCAGCATTCAAGTTTCAGCAATTATTATGAACTAACCATACTCACAATAACACGTAGGTCTCACAATTACTCATATCAATAGCATAATCAGCTAGCGAGCCATAATAATAAAACTCGGATGACAACACTTTCTCAAAATAATCATAACATGATATAATGAAATGGTATCTAGCTAGCCCTTTCTGAGACCGCAAAACATAAATGCAGAGCACCTTTAAAGATCAAGGACTGACTAAACATTGTAATTCATGGTAAAAGAGATCCAGTCAAGTCATACCCAATGTAAACCAATTATAATGAATGCAAACGACAGTATGCTCTCCAGCGGGTGCTTTTTAATAAGAAGGGTGATGACTCAACATAAAAGTAAATAGCTAGGCCCTTCACAGAGGGAAGCAGGGATTTGTAGAGGTGCCAGAGCTCGATTTTGAAATAGAGATAAATTATATTTTGAGCGGCATACTTTCACTGTCAACGCAACAACTATGAGATGGTTGTATCTTCCATACTACATGCATTATAGGCAGTTCCCAAACAGAATGGTAAAGGTTTATACTCCCCCTCCTCCGCAAGCATCAATCCATGGCTTGCTCGAAACAACGAGTGCCTCCAACATTCAACGGGTCCTAGGGGGAGTTTTGTTTAATTATTTTGATTTGCTTTGATCTTTTTGGATCATGGGACTAGGCATCCAGGTTACCGGCCCTTTCTCGTGAATGAGGAGCGGAGTCCACTCCTCTTGAGAATAACCCACCTAGCATGGAAGATATAGGCAGCCCTAGTTGCACATGAGCTGCTCGAGCATGCGAAACAGAATGTTTATTTGAAGGTTTAGAGTTTGGCACATACAAATTTACTTGGAACGGCAGGTAGATACAGCATATAGGAAGGTATAGTGGACTCATATGGAACAACTTTGGGGTTTAATGAGTTTGGATGCACAAGCAGTATTCACCGCTTAGTACAGGTGAAGGCTAGCAAAAGACTGGGAAGCGACCAACTGAGAGAGCGACAACAGTCATAAACATGCATTAAAATTAATTTACACCGAATATAAGCATGAGTAGGATATAATCCACCATGAACATAAATATCATGAAGGCTATGTTGATTTGATTCAACTACATGCGTGAACATGTGCCAAGTCGAGTCACTCAATTCATTCAAAGGAGGATACCATCCCATCATACCATATAATAATCATTCTAATAGCATGTTGGCACGCAAGGTAAACCATTATAACTCAAAGCTAATCAAGCATGGCACAAGCAACTATAATCTCTAAATGTCATTGCAAATATGTTTACTTCATAATAGTTGAATCAGGAACGATGAATCATCACATTTACAAAAACAAGAGAGGTCGAATTCATACCAGCTTTTCTCATCCCAATAAGTCCATCATATGTCATCGTTATGGACTTTCACTTGCACGACCGAACGGTGTGTAAAAAATAAGAGTGCACGTGCATTGGACTAAGCTGGAATCTGCAAGCTTTGAACTCAAGAGAGAAGACAAGTAATATGGGCTCTAAGTTAAATAAACAATCATGCATATAAGAGCCGCTAAGCATTTTCAATATAGTCTTCTCGACCCCCAAAAGAAAGAAAATAAAATAAAACTATTTACACGGGAAAGCTCCCAACAAGCAAAAGAAGAATGGGAAATGTTTTTGGGTTTTTTCTTTTTAATTCTACTACTACCATGGAAAGTAGACTAACTAATTGTTTTTTTCTAAGGTTTATTAAACATAGAAGAAGAAAGCAGGAAAAAGAAATTTAAACTAGCATGGGCAGTACAATGAAAGAGTATGAGCACCGACATCTAGCAATGAGTGTGTGTGAACATAAATGTAATGTCGATGGGAAATATGTACTCCCCCAAGCTTAGGCTTTTGGCCTAAGTTGGTCTATTGCCAGGGATGGCCTGGCGGATATCCATAGGTGTAGCTGGGGTCGTAGTGTGACGAAGAAGACTCTGACTGCCACTGGCTGGCAGCCTCCTCTGGATCCCAAGAATAAACAGATAATCGTGGAGGCTCGTCTTGTGGCTCCGGCTCTGGGGCTGGTGCAGGGTTCCGATAGGCTTGAATAACCAACCACGAAACGATGTGAGGTTCTGCAAACAAGTTAAACAAAGAAGGAGCAGGCAAGGTAATAGTCTCATGGCGATGTTTATCAAAGTATAATTTATATTTGAGCTCCCCATCGCGACTCTTAACAAGGAAATCATGCACTATCATACTCTTGTAATCTAAATAAGCACGGGGAAGTGCCGTTTCTTCTTTCTTCTCATGCCTAATAGGCATTTCAAAATATTCAGCTAGGCGTGAAGCATAAATGCCTCCAAAGATGGGGCCCTTAGTGCGGTTCAAACTCAACCGTCTAGCAACAATTCCACCCATACTAACAGGGTTATTGCGGTATAAACCATGGAGCAAAATAATAATATCAGGAATACTAAGGTTCCCACAGTTTCCGCGTCCAATCAAGCAACGACTAGAAAATAAGGCAAAGTAGCGTAAAACAGGATAATGTATGCTAGTGATCCTTGCATCAGAAACCTTCCTGGTTTCTCCCACCGTGATGGTGTTAACAAAAGCTTCTAATTCGATACGGTGGGGTTCATCTAAGGTGCCCTCAAAGGGTATTCTGCAAACCTCGCAGAATTCAGCTAATGTCATCTCTTTAATAACGTCATATAAATGAAACTCTACTATTGGAGGTGATTTCTTAGGGAAAAAGTAGAAGTTTTGCACAAAAGTATTTGTGAGTAAGAGATACTGATGATGTTAGTCGTGGAGGAAGTTGGTGAGGCCAGCGTTCTCAATCAATAAATAGAAATCTTGATAAATCCCGGCTCTCCTCAATAAGTCATCGGAGGGCCGTTCATACGGCCGGACCTCCGGGGTGCGAGGTAAATTGAATTTGGGCTTCTCCTCTTCTTCCTTTTGTTTTTCCTTATAGCTTCGACTCGATGAGCCCCTCAAAAGTCTCTTCATTATTTCTAAAACAATCTGAAATTTTTAGTAACTTCAAATAAAAGTGAACCAACTTCAATAAAATTGATAGAAACAACTCCCACAAGTGCCTAGAGCATATATCAAGCATTAGAACTACTTGGAACCATATGAATTTGACATGCAAGCTCAAGAACATGGTCACCTATGCAGCACAAATTTGCAATGAATAAAGCACTAGAACAAAAACTAATTGGACCAATGGAGGAGTCACATACCAACGAACAATCTCCCCAAGCAGTTTTGCGAGAGGTGCTTTGAGCATGGAGATCAAAAATCGCAGCAACGGGGGCTGGAACTCGTGCTTGAGTTGGTTTTTCATGTTTGTGTGAGGCAGAGGAAGAAGATGGGTGCAGGAATAAGTGGAGGAGGGCCACCGTGGGCCCACGAGGCAGGGGGGCGCGCCTAGGGGGGTAGGGCGCGCTCTCCACCCTCGTGGCCAGGTGGCAGCTCCCCCCGCCCGAAAAAATCATATTAAATTGGCATCGCATTCTGAGGACTTTTATTTTCGGGATATTTTTATATTGCACGGATAAATCAGGAAACAGATAGAAAAATACTATTTTACTTTATTTCTACTAAGTAAGAGAAAATATAAAGAGAGTACAGAAGGTTGTGCTTCTAGTTTCATCCGTCTCATGCTCATCAAAAAGAATCCACTAACAAGGTTGATCAAGTCTTGTTAACAAACTCATTCCGATTAACATGAAACCGGAGAAATTTTGAATAACACTATGTTACCTCAACGGGAATATGGACATCCACAATAATAAGTATATCATATTTCTTCTTGGCAGTAGGGAGAGGAAATTCAAAACCTCCAAATATAATCGATGGAATTTTTCCAATAGAGTTAATACTATAAACTTGAGGTTGTTTCCTCGGAAAGTGTACCGTATGCTCATTACCATTAACATGAAAAGTGACATTGCCTTTGTTGCAATCAATAACAGCCCCTGCAGTATTAAGGAAAAGTCTTCCAAGAATAATAGACATACTATCATCCTCGGGAATATCAAGAATAACAAAGTCCGTTAAAATAGTAACATTTGCAACCACAACAGGCACATCCTCACAAATACTGACAGGTATAGCAGTTGATTTATTAGCCATTTGCAAAGATATTTTAGTAGGTGTCAACTTATTCAAGTCAAGTCTACGATATAAAGAGAGAGGCATAACACTAACACCGGCTCCAAGATCACATAAAGCAGTTTTAACACAATTTCTTTTAATGGAGCATGGTATAGTAGGTACTCCTGGAGCTCCAAGTTTCTTTGGTGTTCCACCCTTAAAAGTGTAATTAACAAGCATGGTGGAAATTTCAGCTTCCGGTATCTTTCTTTTAGTAGTAATGATATCCTTCATATACTTAGCATAAGGATTTGTTTTGAGCACATCAATTAATCGCAAACACAAAAAGATGGGTCTAATCATTTCAGCAAAGCGCTCAAAATCCTCATCATCCTTTTTCTTGGATGGCTTGGGAGGAAAAGGCATGGGTTTCTGAACCCATGGTTCCCTTTCTTTACCATGTTTCTTAGCAACGAAGTCTCTTTTATCATAACGTTGATTCTTTGATTGTGGGTTATCAAGATCAACAACAGGTTCAACTTCTACTTCACTATCATTACTAGGTTGAGCATCAACATGAACATTATCATTAACATTTTCACTAGGTTCATGTTCATTACCAGATTGTGTTTCAACATCAGACATAGAGATATCATTTGGATTATCAGGTGGTTCAGCAACAGGTTCACTAGAAGTTTGCATAGTTCTATCATTTTTCTTTTTCTTCTTTTTAGAAGAACTAGGTACATCAATATCATTTCTTTGGGAATCTTGCTCGATTCTCTTAGGGTGGTCTTCAGGATACAAAGGTTCCTGAGTCATTCTACCGGTTCTAGTAGCCACTCTAACAGCATAATCATTTTTCTTACTATTCATTTCATGAAGCGCTTCTTTTTGAGCTTTAATTACTTGTTCTACTTGAGTGGTAACCATAGAAGCATGTTCACTAACAAGTTTAAGTTCACCTATAATATCAACCATATAATCACCCAAGCATTTAATCATATAGGCATCTTGTTTTAATTGTCTACCAAAATAAGCATTGAAGTCATCTTGCTTAAACATAAAGTTATCAAACTCATCCAAGCACTGACTAGCAATTTTAGTAGGAGGGACTTTAGCTTTATCATATCTGTAGAAAGAATTTACCTTTACTACCTGTCTTGGGATACCGGGAGGTTCTTCAGTAAATAAGTAATTGAGATCATACACTTCTTCAACAGGCGGTAAATTAAGACCATGTATTTCTTCAATAGGAGGTAAATTCTTAACATCTTCAGCTTTAGTACCTTTTTCATTCATAGATTTCTTTGCCTCTTGCATATCTTCGGGACTGAGAAATAGAACACCTCTCTTCTTCGGAGTTGGTTTAGGAATAGGCACAGTAATTGGCTCAGGAGCTGGCTCGGGAGGTAGCTCGGGAGGTGCCCAATTATTTTCATTTGCCAACATATTATTCAATAGAATTTCAGCGTCATCTGCTGTTCTTTCCCTGAAAAGAGAACCATCACAACTATCCAGGTAATCTCTGGAAGCATCGGTTAGTCCATTATAAAAGATATCAAATATTTCAGGTTTCTTAAGAGGATGATCAGGTAAAGCATTAAGTAACTTGAGAAGCCTCCCCCAAGCTTGTGGGAGACTCTCTTCTTCAATTTGCACAAAGTTGTATATTTCCCTCAAAGCAGCTTGTTTCTTATGAGCAGGGAAATATTTAGCAGAGAAGTAATAAACCATATCCTGGGGACTTTGCACACAACCAGGATCAAGAGAATTAAACCATTTCTTAGCATCACCCTTTAATGAGAACGGAAATATTTTGAGTAAATAAAGGTAGCGCGATCTCTCATTATTAGTAAACAGGGCAGCTATATCATCTAACTTACGAAGATGTGCCACAACAGTTTCAGATTCATGGCCATAAAAAGGATCAGATTCAACCAAAGTAATTATATCCGGATCAACATAAAAATCATAATAATCCTGATCGGGAACATAGATAGGTGAAGTAGCAAAAGCAGGGTCGGGTCTCATCCTATCTCTAAAAGATTCTTTACTCCACTTAACTAGCAACCTCTTACGTTCAAGACTATCCTGGCAAGCAAGAACAGCTTCAAAAGATTCAGCATTAAAAAGATAACCCTTAGGAATAGCAGGCATAGGTTCATCATCACTAACATCATCGTGTTCAGGTTCAATAATTTCTCTTTCTCTAGACCTAGGAATTTGCTCATCAAGTAATTCACCAAGTGGCAGAGTAGTATCAAGCATAGAAGTAGTTTCATCATAAGTATCATGGATAGCAGAAGTGGCATCATCAATAACATGCAACATATCAGAATTAATAGCAGTAGTCGGATTAGGTGTCGCAAACTTACTCATAACGGAAGGTGAATCAAGTGCATAGCTAGATGGTAGTTCCTTACCTCCCCTCGTAGTTGAGGGATAAATTTTTGTCTTAGCGTCTTTCAAGTTCTTCATAGTGTCAAGCAGATATAAATCCCAAGTGACTCAAAGAATAGAGATATGCTCCCCGGCCACGGTGCTAGAAAAAGGTCTTGATAACCCACAAGTATAGGGGATTGCAACAGTTTACGAGGGTAGAGTATTCAACCCAAATTTATTGATTCGACACAAGGGGAGCCAAAGAATATTCTCAAGTATTAGCAGCTGAGTTGTCAATTCAACCACACCTGGAAACTTAGTATCTGCAGCAAAGTGTTTAGTAGCAAAGTAATATTATAGTGGTGGTAACGGTAACAAAAGTAAAGACAGCAAAAGTAAAGTTTTTGGTATTTTGTAGTGATTGTAACAGTAGCAAAGGAAAAGTAAATAAGCGAGAACCAGTATATGGAAAACTCGTAGGCATCGGATCAGTGATGGATAATTATGCCGGATGTGGTTTGTCATGTAACAGTTACAACATAGGGTGACACAGAACTAGCTCCAGTTCATCAATGTAATGTAGGCATGTATTGTCTAAATAGTCATACGTGCTTATGGAAAAGAACTTGCATGACATCTTTTGTCCTACCCTCCCGTGGCAGCGGGGTCCTATTGGAAACTAAGGGATATTAAGGCTTCCTTTTAATAGAGAGCCGGAAAAAAGCATTAGCACATAGTGAATACATGAACTCCTCAAACTATGGTCATCACCGGGAGTGGTCCCGATTATTGTCACTTCGGGGTTGACGGATCATAACACATAGTAGGTGACTATAGACTTGCAAGATAGGATCAAGAAAACACATATATTCATGAAAACATAATAGGTTCAGATCTGAAATCATGGCACTCGGGCCCTAGTGACAAGCATTAAGCATAGCAAAGTCATAGCAACATCAATCTCAGAACATAGTGGATACTAGGGATCAAACCCTAACAAAACTAACTCGATTACATGATAAATCTCATCCAACCCATCACCGTCCAGCAAGCCTACGATGCAATTACTCACGCACGGCGGTGAGCATCATGAAATTGTTGATGGAGGATGGTTGATGATGACGACGGCGACGAATCCCCCTCTCCGAAGCCCCGAACGGACTCCAGATCAGCCCTCCCAAGAGAGATTAGGGCTTGGCGGCGGCTCCGTATCGTAAAACATGATGAAACTTTCTCTCTTATTTTTTTCTCCCCGAAAGCCAATATATGGAGTTGGAGTTGGCGTCGGAAGGCCACCAGGGGGCCCACGAGGTAGGGCGGCGCCCCCAGGGGGAGGGGCCCGCCCCCCACCCTCATGGACATGGTGTGGGCCCCCTGGTCTTCATCTTTGGCGTGGATTTTTTATTATTTATTCTAAGATATTCCGTGTAGTTTCAGGTCATTCCGAGAAATTTTGTTTTCTGCACATAAAACAACACCATGGCAATTCTGCTGAAAACAGCGTCAGTCCGGGTTAGTTCCATTCAAATCATACAAGTTAGAGTCCAAAACAAGGGCAAAAGTGTTTGGAAAAGTAGATACGACGGAGACGTATCAGCAAGCTGTGGCGGAGGGCTGGATCGGAAGGCGGGCGAAGCCAGCCACTTGGTACCGCAGGGCTCCGTCATATAAAACCACTCCCGTTGCCATAGGCCGGAAGTTGCGGTGAAGGAACCCTTTGGCCAGACGGCGTCGACCGGTTTGCTTATGAGAGCACCTCTGCACTCTACGTGCCTCCCGTCTATTATCCTCGGCCCTACATCGAAGTACTTGAGCCACAAGCCGAAGTTTGGAGAGATACGGAGGAAAGCCTCACATACAATGATAAATGATGAGATGTGAAGGAGTGAGTCCGGAGCTAGATCATGGAAATCTAGTCCGTAGTAAAACATGAGCCCTCGAACAAAGGGATTGAGGGAGAAACCTAGCCCCCAAAGGAAGTGAGGGATAAATACGACCCTCTCATTAGACCTAGGAGTAGGGATAACCTCCCCTGGTGCGGGAAGCCTATGAAGGATTTCCGCAGTCAAGTACCTCGCCTCCCTGAGCTTCATGATATCCTTCTCGGTGACAGAGGAAGCCGTCCACCGGCCCTGAAAGCTGGATCCGGACAAGGTCTGTGGTTCGAAACGATTGGTTAAGCCTTGGGTGTTGGAGCTCGAGGTGAGAGGAGGAGGGAGTAGTGTAGAAGGGAAAAGCGGGTCTCGGCCTCCTTATAAAGATGACGAATATCAAACGTCCCCTACGTGGCCTTGAAACATGCCTATTCCCAAGGAATCATACTAACGGGGCGGTTGGGTTACCCACGCCCGTGTTGATGAGAATCTCATAATAAGGGGACACGATCTCTGCTTCGACAAGACATGCCAATAGAACCGCCTCGCGAAGCGTGAAGCAGCAGGCCGGAAAAATGATTCAAAATAATGGCTGGACGATGAAGTAATGTCGTGTTTTAAAAGTTGTTAGAAGATTAGACTCGTGAAAACATTATGCTCTCCATGGTGGTATATGGAATTTATTTTGCAGAGCCGGACACGATTCTTATGTTTAAGATCTACTTTGGAGTAATTGGAGAAGGAACCCGCCTTGCAATGCCGAAGACAATCTGCGCGCCGGACTCATCGTCATTGAAGCCAGGTTCAGGGGCTACCGAGGGAGTACTGGATTAAGGGATCCTCGGATAGCCGGACTATATGCATATGCCGGACTATTGGACTATGAAGATACAACATAGAAAACTTCGTCCCGTGTCTGGGTGGGACTCTCCTTTGCATGGAAGGCAAGCTTGGCGGTTTGGATATGAAGATTCCTTTCTCTGTAACCAACTCTGTGTAACCCTAGCCCCCTCCGATGTCTATATAAACCGGAGGGTTTAGTCCACAGAACTACAACAATCATAACCATAGGATAGCTTATAGGGTTTAGCCTCTACGATCTCGTAGTAGATCAACTCTTGTAATACTCATATCATCAAGATCAATCAAGCAGGAAGTAGGGTATTACCTCCATCGAGAGGGCCCGAACCTGGGTAAACATTGTGTCCCCCGCCTCCTGTTACCATTAGCCTTAGATGCACGGTTCGGGACCCCCTACCCGAGATCCGCCGGTTTTGACACCGACACCAGGGGCCATAGGTTTCATTAGTGGCTTATCTCATTATAGCATATATTACTGTGGGTGACAAAATTACTGCCGAGCAATTGATAGAAAAGAGCATAGTTATGAGAATATCTTGGCATGATCATGAATATAGGCATCACGTCCATGTCAAGTAGACCGAAATGATTCTGCATCTACTACTATTACTCAACACATCGACCGCTATCCAGCATGCATCTAGAGTATTAAGTTCATAAGAACATAGTAACGCATTAAGCAAAATGACATGATGTAGAGGGATAAACTCAAGCAATATGATATAAACCCCATCTTTTTATCGTCGATGTCAACAATACAATACGTGCCTTGCTGCCCCTACTGTCACTGGGAAAGGACACCGCAAGATTGAACCCAAAGCTAAGCACTTCTCCCATTGCAAGAAAGATCAATCTAGTAGGCCAAACTGAACCGATAATTCGAAGAGACTTGCAAAGATATCAAATCATGCATATAAGAATTCAGAGAAGAACCAAATATTGTTCATAGATAATCTTAATCATAAACCCACAATTCACCGGATCTCGGCAAACACACCCCAAAATAATATTACATCGAATAGATCTCCAAGAACATCGAGGAGACCTTTGTATTGAGAACCAAAGAGAGAGAAGAAGTCATATAGCTAATAACTATGGACCCATAGGTCTGTGGTAAACTACTCACACATCATCGGAGAGGCTATGGTGTTGATGTCGAAGCCCTCCATGATCAAATCCCCCTCCGACGATGTTGGTGTCTAAACCGGCGGATCTCAGGTAGGGAGTCCTGAACTATGCGTCTAAGGCTAATGGTAATAGGAGGCGGGGGACACAATGTTTACCCAGGTTCGGGCCCTCTCTATGGAGGTAATACCCTACTTCCTTCTTGATTGATCTTGATGATATGAGTATTACAAGAGTTGATCTACCACGAGATCGTAGAGGCTAAACCCTAGAAGCTAGCCTATGATTATGATTGTTCTTCTACGGACTAAACCCTCCGGTTTATATAGACATCGGAGGGGGCTAGGGTTAACAGAGTCGGTTACAGAGAAGGAAATCTACATATCCGAATTGCCAAGCTTGCCTTCCACGCAAAGGAGAGTCCCACCCGGACACGGGATGAAGTCTTCAATCTTGTATCTTCATAGTCCAACAGTCTGGCACAAGTACATAGTTCGGCTGTCCGAGGACCCCCTAATCCAGGACTCCCTCAGTAGCCCCCGAACCAGGCTTCAATGATGATGAGTCTGGCGCGCAGATTGTCTTCGGCATTGCAAGGCGGGTTCTTCTCCAAATCCCTGAGTACCTGTTGTAACGAGTAGTGTCCGGCTTCCCATTAATGTTGCACTCCTTGGGTTATGTACCTTAATAATGGCAGTCTCCACGTGTCGAGCGAATGCTAGAAGTCGGGGCATTTTTACATTTTCCACCCCAGCCATGTAAGTAAATTGTCTATTAAAGAGATGGGGATCCTCAGATCCAAATCACACCATCTTCCTCAAGCGAGGATTCATCAAAGCGCGCCCGAAAAAACCATCCCATCTTGGCCGGCCACCGCAGCTCCTGCTCTCACTCCCATAGTGCTAAGCCAGGTGATTGGGTGAAGTGCACCGTATCCCACAGCTAGTTGGTGGAGTTGTAGACCCAGGGGTTTCTCCCGCCTGCATATCTTGTCCCCGTACGAGCCGGACTAGCCTCTTACGATGGCGGGGAGCAAGAAGAGACTTTCCCCAACCCATCCAGGGGGAGCGAGTATGCCTTGTCCCTTACTTGCTGAGGGGCCTCGGATTTCCAATCCATCCGTTCCTCCGCGGGGAGTATTATGGCCTCCAGCTGCATAACTTCACTCCTGCCTCCATACTACACATCGCAGGTTATGTCGCCCTTTGTGAGCTATTTCTGGGCTGTGAATCTCATTTCGAGCTATGGAAGATGCTATTCTGCCTCGTCCCTCGCAATCAGGAGGGATCAATATACCAAGTTGGCGGAGCCGAAATATGGCGCATCGCCGGGACCGGATACCTGTCGGGCACTCCAAAGAAGACATCCGAAGACTGGCCTTTAGAGTGGTTTTATATAGAGGACGTCCCCCTTCCAGACCCTATCTGGATGGGCCTTCCTGAGTTTACCAATGCCCCACTGAAGAAACGCCGCAGTTGGTGTCCCCGGAGCCCCCAGGAGGAAGATAACAGAGAGGTCCTTTATCTGATGGGCAGGATAAAAACGCTGGCCAAATCTGGATTGACAATAATCGAGGTTATGTCAATATGCATAATGTGGGGGGTGCAGCCACTCCAGTATCGGGGGCGTCCCATGTGGCACTTTAACGGAGAGGATAATGCCACCCGCTACGGTCGGAAAGGTCCAGACTCTGCCACCGCCCTGGCGAAAATATTGTCCTATTTGTATAAAGGAGAAGAAGAGGAGTTTATCCGCATTAAGCCACGAGATGAATTTTCCATGTACAACCCCCCTAGCTGGGTGAGCTGCTATCTTTTACTCAACTCTATTCATTCCCGCATTCTTTCATCACAAATATTTACCTTGCTAGTTCATAGCAGGAACTGCGAAAAGCTATGAGGGTGGTCCACAGCCCGTCTCCACAGCCAGAGGACCACAAGCGGGCCCTCGACCCCGGACTTGAAGAAGATCCGGACATATTTGTGGAGCTTGTCGACAGGATGTTTTACCAGGCAAGCTATGATGGTGCCTTGGTGGCCATCATAGCCGACTATCCTGGCCTACTCCCTGCATCATATGTAAGTAAAACCGGAATCCTATCTTCCGAGAAGGATCCCTTCTTTATGCCTTACCCACCTCACATGTATTGCGCTTTATAGGGAAGGCCATCGGGGCGCCGTGCCAATCCCGCGGCGACTCACTGATGACCCACAAGTATAGGGGATCTATCGTAGTCCTTTCGATAAGTAAGAGTGTCGAACCCAACGAGGAGCAGAAGGAAATGATAAGCGGTTTTCAGCAAGGTATTCTCTGCAAGTACTGAAATAAGTGGTAACAGATAGTTTGGTGATAAGATAAATTGTAACGAGCAACAAGTAACAAAAGTAAATAAAGTGCAGAAAGGTGGCCCAATCCTTTTTGTAGCAAAGGAGAAGCCTGGACAAACTCTTATAATAGGAAAAGCGCTCCCGAGGACACATGGGAATATCGTCAAGCTAGTTTTCATCACGCTCATATGATTCGCGTTCGGTACTTTGATAATTTTATATGTGGGTGGACCGGTGCTTGGGTGCTGTTCTTACTTGAACAAGCATCCCACTTATGATTAACCTCTATTGCAAGCATCCGCAGCTACAACAAAAGTATTAAGGTAAACCTAACCATAGCCTGAAACATATGGATCCAAATCAGCCCCTTACGAAGCAAGGCATAAACTAGAGTTTAAGCTTCTGTTACTCTAGCAACCCATCATCTACTTACTACTTCCCAATGCCTTCCTCTAGGCCCAAATAATGGTGAAGTGTTATGTAGTCGACGTTCACATAACACCAGTAGAGGTTAGACAACATACATCTTATCAAAATATCGAACGAATACCAAATTCACATGACTACTAATAGCAAGACTTCTCCCTTGTCCTCAGGAACAAACGTAACTACTCACAAAGCATATTCATGTTCATAATCAGAGGGGTAATAATATGCATAAATGAGTAATCAACACTACAAGCAACCTACTAGCACCAATCCCGGACTTGGAGACAAGAATTGCATACAAGAGATGAACTAGGGTTTGGAGATGAGATGGTGCTAGTGAAGATGTTGATGGAGATTGCCCTCTCCTGATGAGAGGAGCGTTGGTGATGACGATGGTGATGATTTCCCCCTCCCGGAGGGAAGTGTCCCCGGCAGAACAGCTCTGCCGGAGCCCTGGATTGGTTCCGCCCAGGTTCCGCCTCGTGGCGGGGGAGTATCGTCCCGAAAGGTTGCCTTCTATTTTTTTCTCATCGAAAGACTTCGTATAAGAGAAGATGGGCGTCGGAGAACCACTAGGGGGCCCACGAGGTAGGGGGGCGTGCCCAGGGGGCGCCCCCCACCCTCGTGAGCAGGGTGTGGGCACCCTGGCCTTCATCTTTGGCGATGATTTTTCTTTATTTATTTTAAGGTATTCCGTGGAGTTTGGGACTTTTGGAGTTGCACAGAATAGGCCTTCAGTATTTGCTCCTTTTCCAGCCCAGAATTCCAGCTGCCGGCTTTCTCCCTCTTCATGTAAACATTGTAAAATAAGAGAGAATAGCCTTAACTATTGTGACATAACGTGAAATAATAGCCCATAATGCAATAAATATTGATATAAAAGCATGATGCAAAATGGACTATCACTCACTAACAAGGGGCACCCAAGCCGGGTAGGCTTAAAAGGAAGGCGGTCAGGACCGAGAGGCCGTCGCAGAGGTATGATCTAAAACCTGCTCCATGATTATCGTCTTTAAAATATAACAATGTCCATGGTCCCCTGGCAAAAAGAGTGCTCGCCAGACTATGTCCGGAGATCCTTCCGGCCACGCCTCCACCAGCCGGACTCCAGAACCGGACTCAAGGATGGAGGCTAACATGGGGACAACGCCAGACAGTCCTCCTACAGAGGATGCGGATAGAATATCCGCTACGAATTCCAAAGTGGAGAGTGCTATGAATCACCGGCGTCGACGACCGGTACTCCGCGACACTAACTTCTCTGAGGAGGTGTTCAATGCCTTCAACTCGGGAGTCGTGTACATCTGAGGTGCTCAAGATGGGCTTGCCAGAGCCACAGACCAGTATTTAAAGGATATACGGGTAAGAAAAATATGATAATTATATATATCAGTAGCCCCTTAGACTTGAAACAGTTGGCACAACTGATTTAAGGATCATTGTATGAATCGGTTCTTACAGGGAAGAACACCCATTTGTCTCAAGAGCTGGAGGAGTGCAAAGCCCAGCTAAAGGCTGCAGTTGCCTGAATGGGGGAATCCAAGAAGGCCTCATCTGGTAATACTTGTCTCGATCAAAAAGAATGTAATTACGTGTACCAGTTAGTATTCGGCATGCTTGCAAATCTAACAATAGATTCTGCAGACAATACCGGAGTGGATCCGGAGATCGTACAAGATGATGAGCAATGAGCTCAACGACAGCTAGAGGCTGGCGAGCGCGTGCTTACACGGGTTAGGCAAGACAAAAATGATCTCCAGGATGCCAATACCTGGCTGGGCGTTGAATTGGAAGATGTTCGGGCCCAGCTTGCTGACTCCGTGAAGGAGAATAAGAGGCTTCGACGCGGCATTTTTAGTATGTTCGGGCGTTGAATTGGAAGATGTTCGGGCCCAGCTTGCTGACTCCGTGAAGGAGAATAATTGGAAGCTCAAACGAACCTTTATACAGTTCGGCGAAGAAACGGGCTAACAGAGTTATGTCTGTAGGTATGCTGACAAGGTCATCCCAAAGAGGAGATGCCCGGATCCGCAGGCGATCTTCTGCAAGAGCTTTCACAACTGCACGAACAAGTCCGGCAGGTGATGCAGGGTATTTTCCCATGCCTTGTGGTCGTCCGCCTCCCTGCCAGGAAGCATGGGTGATCTTGTAGAGATGCTCAAGGGAGCGCGGCAGCGCTTCCGATTATGGAAGATATTGACATGCTCACAAGGTGCGAGGGAAGCCTGGGCCATGGTAAAAACTCGGTACACCAAGGTTGCTCCGAATCACATGTTGTATTCCCAACAGGATTATAGGCTAGACAGCATGTTGTATGGTATAGAAGAAGAATTTAGCCAGTCTAAGTGATTGTGTACTTCAATTGACATATTTTGTCCCTAGCCGGATTGTAAATCATTTTTCATGGCGGACCTTTTTGCTTCAACCTCTAGACCCGACAGTCTGGAGTGTATCCGAATACCCTCTCAGTTATGTAAACCGGGGTACGTGTGGAAACTAGGCGTAGGGGTCATAAGTGCTTGAACAGACAAGTACCCAACTAGCTATGTTATATGACATGGATAGTAAGAAACATCTTCCAGGGAGAATAGTTCTGTTAAGGGTTCCTTTCCCTGGGTACGCAAGCATTATTGTGCATGTCCGAACTGCGAACAGAGACTCGGGATATAAAACATCTCGGGGTTTATATTGTAATAGGTAAGAAACATCTTTTGTTCACCGACATAATATTCCCTTAAGAACGCTAGCTTTTGGCTTCACCCAGTATGAGGTACACATCCGGCGGACCCGGCAGTAACAATCGCAGAGGTTCTCCCCTTATGCCCTAGCCAAACTAACGGGAGCGTAGGGCATAAACACAGGAGCCACGCAACCCAGCTTGGCCAAAACTTAAGTCATATCGATGCATATAATGGCGAAGAAAAGGTACATATGGAAAAGTGACACATATGTAGTGGGCATGAAGCCCAGAAGATAATTGTATTAAGCTTCTGTATAAGAAGCTGCTACCTCTTGAGCACTGCGTTGGACTTCCCCGAAGAGGAGAGGATGATGCAGTAAAGTAGCGTAAGTATTTCCCTCGGTTTTTGAGAACCAAGGTATTAATACAGTAGGAGACCACGCACAAGTCCCTCGTACCTACACAAAACGATAGAAACTCGCAACCAGCGCTTAGGGGTTGTCAATCCCTTCACGGTCACTTACGAGAGTGAGATCTGATAGAGATAATATTTTTGGTATTTTTGATAGATAGATGCAAAGTAAAAAGTAAAAGCAAAGCAAGTAAATAAAATGATGGAGATTGATATGATGAGAATAGACCCGGGGGCCATAGGTTTCACTAGTGGCTTCTCTCAAGAGAATAAGTATTCTACGGTGGGTGAACAAATTACTGTTGAGCAATTGACAGAATTGAGCATTGTTATGAGTATATCTAGGCGATGATCATGTATATAGGCATCACGTCCAAAACAAGTAGATTGAAACGATTCTGCATCTACTACTATTACTCCACTCATCGACCGCTATCCAGCATGCATCTAGAGTATTAAGTAAAAATAGAGTAACGTCGTAAGCAAGATGACATGATGTAGAGGGATAAATCCATGCAATATGATAAAAAACCATCTTGTTATCCTCGATGGCAACAATACAATACGTGCCTTGCACCTCTTTCTGTCACTAAGTAAGGACACCGCAAGATTGAACCCAAACCTAAGCACTTCTCCCATTGCAAGAACTACCAATCTAGTTGGCCAAACCAAATAAGATAATTCGAAGAGACTTGCAAAGATAACTCAATCATACATAAAAGAATTCAGAGAAGAATCAAATATTTTCCATAGACAATACTGGATCATAAACCCACAATTCATCGGTCTCAACGAACACACCGCAAAAAGAAGATTACATCAAATAGATCTCCACGAGAGAGGGGGAGAACATTGTATTGAGATCCAAAAAGAGAGAAGAAGCCATCTAGCTACTAGCTATGGACCTGAAGGTCTGAAGTAAACTACTCACACTTCATCGGAGGGGCTATGGTCATGATGTAGAAGCCCTGCATGGTGGATGCCCCCTCCGGCGGAGCTCCGAAATAGGCCCCAAGATGGGATCTCGTGGATACAGAAAGTTGCGGCGGTGGAATTAGGTTGTTTGCTCTCCTTCTGATTGTTCGGGGATACGTAGGTATATATAGGAGGAAGGAGTACGTCGGTGGAGCTCCGAGGGGCCCACGAGGTAGGGGGGCGCGCCCAGGGGGGCGCCCTCCACCCTCGTGACTGCCTCTGGCCCTTCTTGGAGTAGGGTCCAAGTCTCCTGGGTCACGTTCGGTAGGAAAATCACGACCCCGGAGGTTTCATTCCATTTGGACTCCGTTTGATATTCTGTTTCTTCGAAATACTGAAAAAGGCAAGAAACAGTAATTTTGGGCTGGGCCTCCGGTTAATAGGTTAGTCCCAAAAATAATATAAAGGTGGAAAATAAGGCCCAATATAATCCAAAACAGTAGATAAAGTAGCATGGAGCAATAAAAAATTATAGATACGTTGGAGACGTATCAAGCATCCCCAAGCTTAATTCTTGCTCGTCCTCGAGTAGGTAAATGATAAAAAAGAATTTTTGATGCGGAGTGATACTTTGGCTTAATTTCAATGTAAATCTTCTTAATTGTGATATGAATATTCAGATCCGAAAGATTCAAGACAAAAGTTCATATTGACACAAAAATAATAATACTTCAAGCATACTAATCAAAGCAATCATGTCTTCTCAAAATAGCATGGCAAAAGAAAGTTCATCCCTACAAAATCATATAGTTAGGCTATGCTTCATTTTCGTCACACAAAGATGTTCCCAACTTCTATACCCCCGATGACAAGCCCAGCAATTGTTTCATACTTAAATAATCTCAAACTTTTTCAACCTTCACGTAATACATGAGCGTGAGCCATGGATATAGCACTACGTGTGGAATAGAATATGATGATGGGGATTGTGTGGAGAAGACAAAAAAATAGAAAGTCTCACGTTGACGAGGCTAATCAACGAGTTATGGAGATGCCCATCAATTGATATCAACATGAGGAGTAGGGATTGCCATGCAACGGATGCACTAGAGCTATGAATGCTCAACAAAAGAAAACTAGTTGGTGTGCATCCAACTTTCTTGCTCACGAAGACCTAGGGCATTTGAGGAAGCCCATCGTAGGAATATACAAGACAAGTTCTATAATGAAAAATTCCCACTAGTATATGAAAGTGATAACACATGAGACTCACTACTTGAAAAGCATGGTGCTACTTTGAAGCACAATATATGAGACTCACTACACGAAAAGCACGGTGCTACTTTGAAGCACAATATATGAGACTCACTACATGAAGAACGAGGTGCTACTTTGAAGCACAAGTGTGGAAAAAGAGATAGTAGCATTGCCCTTTCCTTTTATTTTTTTGGGCCTTTTTTTATTTGGGAAATGCTCTAATAATGATGATCATCGCACTTCTATTGATTACAACATGAGGATTACAACTCGAAACTAGAACAAGATATGACTCTATATGAATGCCTCCGGCGCTGTACTGAGATGGTGCAATGAATCAAGAGTGACATGTATAAAAATAATGCTTGGTGGCTTTGCCACAAATACGATGTCAACTACAAGATCATGCAATGGCAATATGACAAAAGTAATGCATGTCATGATGATGATGGTGGAAGTTGCATGGCAATATATCTCGGAATGGCTATGGAAATGCCATAATAGGTAGGTATGGTGGCTGTTTTGAGGAAGATATAAGGAGGTTTATGTGTGATAGAGCATATCGTATCACGGGGTTTGGATGCACCGGCGAAGTTTGCGCCAACTCTCAATGTGAGAAAGGGCAATGCACGGTACCGAAGAGGCTAGCAATGGCAGAAAGGTAAAAGTGCGTATAATCCATGGACTCAACATTAGTCAAAAGAACTCATATACTTATTGCAAAAATTTAGAAGTCATCAAAAATTCAAGTACTACGCGCATGCTCCTAGGGGGATAGATTGGTAGGAAAAGACCATCGCTCGTCCCCAACCGCCACTCATAAGGATGCACAAGCCTGGTACACTTCATGTTTCCAATTTGTTACATAACTTTAACCATACGTGCATGCTACAGGATGTGCAAACTTCAACACAAGTATTTCTCAAATTCATAATCACCCAACTAGAATGACTATGATATTATTACCTCCATATCTCAAAACAATTATCAAGCATCAAACTTACCTTAGTATTCAATTCACTCAAAAGAAAGTTTCACATATCTTGAACACCAAGTATATTAACATTAAGCAAATTACCATGCTATTAAAGACTCTCAAAATAATCTAAGTGAAGCATGAGAGATCAAGTTTCTTTAAAACGAATCCACCACCGTGCTCTAAAAGATCTAAGTGAAGTACTAGGGCAGAAATTATCACGCTCAAAAAGATATAAGTGAAGCACTATGAGCAAATTAGCAAGTTCAAAAGATATAAGGAAGCACATAGAGTATTCTATCAAATTTCAAATCATGTATGGCTCTCTCAAAAAGTTGTGTACAGCAAGGATGATTGTGGTAAACTAACAAGCAAAGACACAAATAATACAAAACGCTCCAAGCAAAACACATATCATGTTGGTGAATAAAAATATAGCTCCAAGTAAATTACCGATGGAAGTGGACAAAAAAGAGGGGATGCCTTCCGGGGCATCCCCAAGCTTTGACTTTTTGGTGTCCTTGGATTATCTTGGGGGTGCCATGGGCCTCCCCAAGCTTAGGCTCTTGCCACTCCTTGTTCCATAATCCATCAAAATAATTCACCCAAAACTTGGAAACTTCACAACACAAAACTCAACAGAAATCTCATGAGCTCCGTTAGATAAAGAAAACAAAAGACTACTTCAAGGTACTGTAATGAAATCATTATTTATTTGAATTGGTGTTAAACCTACTGTATTCCAACTTCTCTATGGTTTATAAACTACTTTACTAGCCATAGATTCATCAAAATAAGCAAACAACACACGCAAAACAGAATCTGTCAAAAACAGAACAGTCTGTAGTAATCTGTAACTAACGCAAACTTCTTGAACTCTAAAAATTCCAACCAAAATAGGATGTACTGGACAATTTGTTTATTGATCAGCAGCAAATAGAATCAATGCAAAAGCATGTTCCTGTGATTTATTTAATGTTTTCTCGTGATCGCAAAGTTTCTGTTTTTCAGCAGAATCAAATCAACTATCATCATAGCTTATCCTATATGTTCTACTTGACACAAACACTAATTAAAACATAAAACCACATCCAAACAGAAGGTAGATGGATTATTTATTCCTAAACATAAGCAAAAACAAAAAATAAATAAAAATAAAATTGGGCTGCCTCCCAACAAGTGTTATCGTTTAACGCCCCTAGCTAGGCATAAAAGCAAGGATAGATCTAGGTATTGCCATCTTTGGTAGGCAATTCTTCAATGAGGCATCTACCTCCTTTAGAATTTTCTTTATTTCTAGTAATTATCAAATTTTTAGGCACAAGATCGAAAAAAATGATTCGTAGCAAATGGTTCCTTAATGATAGTAAAAAGATCGGGATGAATACTTGTAGATTTAAGATCCGCATTTTCCTTACTAGACGATTCACCCTTATTTTTAGGAAAATACATAAGCTTAGCAATTTTAGTGGGAGGACTATGAGTATTCTTTACGGAAGAAAAAGCGATTCCTAAGTTGGTAATGATACCCTCAAGTTTATCGATTCGAGTAGAGTCTAGATTTATTTTTTCATCAACCATGGGTTCCTTCTCCTTAATATTTTTCAAAGTCATTCCTACCTTAGATCCATATTGAGTAATTTTATTATGAATCTTTTCATCTAGATTTTCAATGGACTCAATGGTAGCAACTTTGTTTCGATAATTTCAAGCCTTTGCATAACATGCTCCAAAGTTAACATAGTTCCATTAACCAAAAGAGGAGGTGAGCCAAATAAATCTATTAAAGCATTATAGGAATCAAAAGTATGGCTACCCAAAAAATTCCCTCCGGTAATGGTATCAAGGATATATCTATACCAAGGATTAGCACCTACATAAAAATTGCGAAGAAGAACTGAAGTAGATTGCTTCCTTGTAGATCTATTTTGAGCATTCCAAATTCTATACCAAGCATCTTTTAGATTTTCTCCCTCCCTTTGTTTAAACTTTAGCACTTCATTCTCGGGAGATAACGGAGAGGATATAAGACTAGTCATGATGACAAGCAAGCAAACTAACACACGAGCAAACAGGAAGGCAAAGGGAAAAAGGCAAACGGGAAAGAGAGTCGGAGATTGGGAAAGAGAGGGCAAATAAAACGGCAAGGGTGAAGTGGAGGAGAGGAAAATGAGAGGCAAATAATGTAATGCGATAGATAGGGATTGCGATGGGTACTTGGTATGTTGACTTGCTTGCGTGAGCCTCCCCGGCAACGGTGCCAGAAATTCTTCTTGCTACCTCTTGAGCACTGTGTTGGATTTCCCCGAAGAGGAGAGGATGATGCAGTAAAGTAGCGTAAGTATTTCCCTCAGTTTTTGAGAACCAAGGTATCAATCCAGTAGGAGACCACGCACAAGTCCCTCGTACCTACACAAAACGATAGCAACTCGCAACCAACGCTTAGGGGTTGTCAATCCCTTCACGGTCACTTACGAGAGTGAGATCTGATTGAGATAATATTTTTGGTATTTTTGATAGATAGATAAAGTAAAAAGTAAAAGCAAAGAAAGTAAATAAAGTGATGGAGATTGATATAATGAGAATAGACCCGGGGGCCATAGGTTTCACTAGTGGCTTCTCTCAAGAGCATAAGTATTCTACGGTGGGTGAAAAAATTACTGTTGAGCAATTGACAGAATTGAGCATAGTTATGAGTATATCTAGGCGATGATCATGTATATAGGCATCACGTCCAAAACAAGTAGATCGAAACGATTCTGCATCTACTACTATTACTCCACTCATCGACCGCTATCCAGCATGCATCTAGAGTATTAAGTAAAAACAGAGTAACGCCGTAAGCAAGATGACATGATGTAGAGGGATAAATTCATGAAATATGATAAAAAACCTATCTTGTTATCCTCGATGGCAACAATAAAATACGTGCCTTGCAACTCTTTCTGTCACTGAGTAAGGACACCGCAAGATTGAACCCAAAGCTAAGCACTTCTCCCATTGCAAGAACTACCAATCTAGTTGGCCAAACCAAATAATATAATTCGAAGAGACTTGCAAAGATAACTCAATCATACATAAAAGAATTCAGAGAAGAATAAAATATTTTCCATAGATAATACTATATCATAAACCCACAATTCATCGATCTCAACAAACACACAGCAAAAAGAAGATTACATCAAATAGATCTCCACGAGAGAGGGGGAGAACATTGTATTGAGATCCAAAAAGAGAGAAGAAGCCATCTAGCTACTAGCTATGGACCCGAAGGTCTGAAGTAAACTACTTACACTTCATCGGAGGGGCTATGGTGATGATGTAGAAGCCCTCCATGGTGGATGCCCCCTCCGGCGGAGCTCCGGAACAGGCCCCAAGATGGGATCTCGTGGATACAGAAAGTTGCGGCGGTGGAATTAGGTTTTTTGCTCTCCTTCCGATCGTTCGGGGATACGTAGGTATATATAGGCGGAAGGAGTGCGTCGGTGGAGCTCCGAGGGTCCCACGAGGTAGGGGGCACGCCCAGGGGGGCATGCCCTCCACCCTCGTGACCGCCTCTGGTGCTTCTTGGAGTAGGGTCCAAGTCTCCTGGGTCACGTTCGGTTGGAAAATCATGATCCCAAAGGTTTCATTCCGTTTGGACTCCGTTTGATATTCTGTTTCTTTGAAATACTGAAAAAGGCAAAAAACAACAATTCTGGGTTGGGCCTCCGGTTCATAGGTTAGTCCCAAAAATAATATAAAAGTGGAAAATAAGGCCCAATATAATCCAAAACAGTAGATAAAGTAGCATGGAGGAATCAAAAATTATAGATACGTTGGAGACGTATCAGAAGCCCCCAGGTATAGTGAGTGCGCATAGCGCGTCAAGCTTTTTAGGGCCATAAAAAAAGAAAGAAAGAGGATACAATTAAAAAGGGGGCGGAGGTAAGGAGACGAAGACAGAGTTCGGCGCTAGGCGTAGAATCTTCGGTGTTTGGCCGCGTTCCAAGGGTTCGGCTCGAGTCGATTATCTGATGCAGCACGCAGATGGTACGCTCCTCTGGTGAGAACTTTATCAATGATGAAGGGACCCTCCCACTTGGGCTTGAGCTTGTCCTTTTTCTTCTCTGGTAGGCGTAGAACGAGTCTACCAACATTTTATGTTTTGGCTCGTACTTCTCTGCTTTGATACCTTCGAGCCTGTTGCTGATAGAATGCGGAATGGGCTTTTGCGATGTCGCGCTCCTCCAAGGCATCTAGACTGTCCTGCCGATCAAGCTCGGCTTCTCTATCTTCATACATGCACACTCGAGGTGAGTCATGAATGATATCACAGGGCAATACCGCCTCTGCGTCGTACACCATGAAGAATGGTGTGTATCTGGTAGTGCGATTTGGCGTGGTCCGCAATCCCCATAGTATGGAGTCGAGCTCCTCGACCCAGTGCGTATCTGATTTCTTCAAGGACCGCACTAGTCTAGGTTTGATGCCGCTCGTAATAAGACCATTTGCTCGTTTGACTTGACCGTTTGTTTGCGGGTCATAGACGGAGGCATAATCGAGCTTAATGCCCATGTTGATGCACCAAGCTTTAACCTCGTCGGCTGTGAAGTTGGAGCCATTATCGGTGATGCTGCTACGGGGGACACCGTAACGGTGTACAACCCCTGACATGAAGTCTATAACTGGCCTAGATTCGACCGTTTTAACTGGTTTGGCCTCTATCCATTTGGTGAATTTATCCACCATGACCATTATGTATTTTTTCTTATGGCTTCCTCCTTTAAGGGGTCCGACCATATCGAGCCCCCAGACCGCAAAGGGCCAAGTTATGGGGATTGTTTGGAGAGCGGTAGGTGGCATATGGCTTTGATTTGCAAAAAGCTGGAAACCGACGCAATGTTGGACGAGGTGATGTGCGTCTGCTCAGGATGTGGGCCAGTAGAAACCTATGCAGAAGGCCTTGCTTACAAGGGCCCAAGCTGCGGCGTGGTAGCCGCCGAGTCCAGCATGAATTCCAGCCAAGAGCTGCCGCCCTTCCTATTCGGAGATGCACCTCCGGTAGCGCTTTTCTTATAAAGCTCCCCCTCATGGACCTTGTAGGCTTTAGAGCGCCGGACAATGCAACATGCCTCATTTTGGTCCTCGGGGAGTTCTTGCCTATTTAGGTAGGCTAATGTCACGCCCAATATGCGATACTTCGAAGGTCCCACCAAGGAAAGAACTGCATATTGAAACGCTTTTACAAGGTGGAGATCATTACATCAACATTATATAATAGATGGGGATACATACAAAAGGGCATACAATGCCACATGAATACGACATCATCTTACATAAGAGCACCATCCGACTATGGATGAAACACAAATAGAAACTGAAACAACATCCACCCTGCTAGCCCAGGCTGCCGACCTGGAACCTATCCCCTGATCGAAGAAGAAGCAGAAGAAGAACTCCCAAAACAAGCAAACATCGCTCTCGCGTCATGATCATCGCATAACCTATACCTGCAACTGTTGTTGTAGTAATCTGTGAGCCACGAGGACTCAGCAATCCCATTACCATGGGTATCAAGACTAGCAAAGCTTAATGGGAAAGGAAGGGGTAAAGTCGTGAGGTTGCATCAGCGACTAAGCAAGTATGGTGGCTAACATACGCAAATAAGAGCGAGAAGAGAACAAACGGAATGGTCGTGAAGCTAGCAATGATCAAGAGGTGATACTGAACTCCTACCTACGTCAAACATAACCCAAAACCGTGTTCACTTCCCGGACTCCGCCGAGAAGATACCATCACGGCTACACACGCGGTTGATGCGTTTTTAATTTGGATCTGGTGTCAAGTTATCTACAACCGGATATTAACAAATTCCCATCTGCCACATAACCGCGGGCACGACTCTCGAAAGTTTATACCCTGCAGGGGTGTCCCAACTTAGCCCATGATAAGCTCTCATGATCAACGAAGGATATACCTTCTCCGAGGAAGACTCGATCAGTCTCGGAATCCCGGTTTACAAGACATTTCGACAATGGTAAAACAAGACCAGCAAAGCCGCCCGATGCGCCGACAATCCCGATAGGAGCTGCACATATCTCGTTCTCAGGGCAACACCGGATAAGTCAAGCTACGAGTAAAACCAGACCTCGAGTTTCCTCGAGGGGGCCCCGCAGGCTGCTCGGTTCGGACCAGCACTTAGAGAAGCACTAGCCCCGGGGGGCTGAAATAAAGATGGCCCTTGGGTTAATTACTCCCAAGGGAAAGGTATAGGTGGTAGGAAAATGGTAAAACCAATGTTGGGCCTTGCTGGAGGAGTTTTATTCAAGGCGAACTGTCAAGGGGGTCCAATAAATCACCCAACCGCGTTAGGGACGCAAAATCCGGGAACATAATACCGATATGACGGAAACTAGGGTGGCAAGACTGGAACAAAACACCAGGCATAAGGCCGAGCCTTCCACCCTTTACCAAATATATAGATGCATTAATAATATAAGAGATATTGTGATATCCCAACATAATCCTGGCCACCATGGAGCAATCTTCAACTTCACCTGCAACTAACAACGCTAGCAGTAACATAGCCAAGAAATGGTTTGCTAGGAAGGGTGACAAGGTTAGAGGCTGACATGGCAATTTGGGAGGCTTGATACAACAAGGGATAGGTAGCGCAGCCTAGCGATAGAACGAAGCAACTAGAATAGCAATGATAGTAGTGAGATCCAGGGTAGCGGTCATCTTGCCTGAAATCCTGCAAGGAAGAAGAATGAGTCCATGTATAAGATCAAGCCAGGAAGACGAACCAAGCGTAGACGAACGAATCCTCACGATCGCAACGAAACGGGAACTATCGAGAAGAAGCACACAACAAGTTAAACACACCACACATGACATGATGTTCAACCAAGCATGATGCATGACAAAGCTACATGGAGCTACTCATGGCAAGAGATGATGCATACAAGAGCAACACATCAAAGCAAGTTTAAATGAGGCCGGAAACAACATATAACAATTCCGGTAAGTCCTCATATGCAAACTTCGAAGTTGGTCCGGATCTGAACAAACATTAAGTTGAAGTTGTTAAATATCAAGTTAAAGAGCACCAAGAGGATCTACACGAAATTCTAGTCAAGATACATATAAAGTTCATTTAATTCAGAGCTACGGCTTAGAAGATATGAGCAAAACAAGTTAAACATGGCATTGATGTAAAATGCATACAAACATCAAGAAAACACCTCAAAACAAGGATGAAACATGATAATATGAAGCTACATGCAAAATCAAGAAAGTTTCATATAGAGCACACTCAAAACAGAGCAACGGTTCAACACATACACTGTAAACAAGTTTAAAGGACAAGCTGTCCAAAACAGCAACTAGGCATCTAGCAAACATAAAAAAATATGCTACAGCACCTCAACATAAGAACAAAAGACATGGGCATGAAGTATAGATAAAGCATGACAAAACATGAACACTGAGCTATCTCCAGAAACAAATAGAACATGCTCAAATGGACATGGCAAGATTGCAAATAATAACAGTTCCAGGCTTAGCAGAAATAACATCAGGTTGCAATGTTTAGATCTATCAAAGAACATGCTACAGGAACTTAACATGGAAAAAAAGGTATAGAATGCTAGTACTAAAGACAAAGAATAAAACTCCCTTACTGAACTAATTCCAAAGATCAACAGAAAACATGGTAGCATCCATGCAAACATGGCAAATGATATGACAGATTCATACATGGCAGGAACAACAATAAGTAGGCATGTTGGTGAGCTTGTACAGCTCACCACAGAGCAATACATGACATGACAAGGTTACCAACAATAAGATGTCATATTTATGAAGCTAAACATGGCAATAGCAAGTTCATAGCATGCTTGGATCACTAATAACAATCATGGCAACATTGAACTTAATGTTAACAGTCTAACAACAACATTATTTTGGAAGTTTGGAGCAGGATAACAACAAGTTACAGCAGGATATAAATGCAACCAGGGGCATGTATGGACATAGCATGATATGTGTTACAAAACATCCTTAGTGAACATCTCCAGATTATGCATAGAATGACTTGCAGAAGCAGGTTTACATAGCATCATGATATAACAGATTCAGCCTAGCAAAACAGCAACAACAAGTACCCTACTTCACGAGCTCGATGCACTCACTACAAGGCTCACAAAAATAAATGGATTGCACCACTGTAAAGACGGCATGATGTAGCACAAAACACATGTAGACATCAAGCTCATAAGATGCACACACAAAATGCAACGAAAAAGACAAAACAGCAAGTTATGATAACAGGCAGCAGTTAACATCATATAGCACTCTTGCAACGATGATTTGGGCATCAAGATGACCTCAAATGAACATGACACAATGTAACAAAATGAAAAGCATAACCTGATGAGCATTTCGACATATTGTATGCATGAAACGGATCTACGCACAAGAAGTTACAGCAGGTCAAAGATGCACACATAGAATGATTTTTCAGGGACTTGGTGAAAAAAACAGAGTCGGGCGATCGATACTAAATGGTGCACTGGGTGCTTTGATGGGTCCTCACCATGGGCCGGGGCCCAGAACACGAAGAATCAGCTAGGATGGTTGGGCAGAGGATGGAGCTGGGCCGGCAGGGTCGGGGCCGCGGGCCCATGCGGCCGGTGGCACCTGTCGTCGTCTTCCTCGATCCCGAGGGGGGTCGAGGGAAGCAGGGGGCGGCGCGGCCTTCGGGAGTGGACGGCGGCGGCACCGGGTCGCCGGAAGGAGGTCGGGGAGGCGGGAATGGGCAGATCGGCGACGGGGGACCCCGGATCTGGTGTCGGGGGTGGCTGGCGGTGCTCGAGGAAGTTGCTCCGGCGAGGAGCTCCAAGGCGGCGGGGTCTGCAGGAGAGAGAGAGAGTGAGGCCGAGCGAGGAGAGAGAGGGAGAGAGGTGGTGGGGGCGGCGCGACCTGGAAGGGCGGCATGGGTGCTCCGGCGACGGGGCTCGCCGGCGGGAGGCGGGGTCAGCAAGAGGAGAGAGATCGGGGTCGAGGGGCTCCTCCCCTCGATCCAGATCGGGAGCGTGCGAGGACGGTGCATGGGCGGCTCGGGCCCGCTTCAGCCCAGGGCGGGCTACAGATGGCCCTGGCAGGGTCGCGGTGAAGTGGGGCACGGGGGAGGACGCGTGGCGCGCTGGGGTTGTCTGCGGGGCGCTGGGAGGCGACGTGTCACGCCCGGATTGGTCCGGGGCGCGGCGGCGGCGACGACAAGTGGCGGAGGTGGTGTGGGGTGCCGCTAAATCCGAGGAGGAGGGGGTTGGCTGTGGCAGGAGGTAGGGGAAGGGGTCTAGGTTTGTCCAAAATGGACTAGGGGTTGTTTAATAGGGTAGGTGGCTAGGGTTTGGGGGGTTTTGCTCCGATTCAGACCCTCCGATCACGATCGGACGACTCCGGATAGAGGGGGGACTAGGTAGGCTGCAGGTGGGGTTAGTGGGCTGTGTAGAGGGCCTCGGGCTGAGAAGAGAGGGGAAGAAGTGTGGCCCGATGGCAGTTCCGTAGACCGAATCGTCCGACGAATAAACCGGCAACGATGCCACTATATGTTTAACGATTGGGCTATCAAACGGACTCCGAATGCGACGAAATTTGACAGGCGGTCTACCTACACTATAATAAGACCGCTGGACAAGTTTCCTCTCATTCCGAGAACATTTTTATGCCACTTATAAAATAATATTTCGGAGGTGCCGCGGGCGCGTGCAAGTGTGGTTGGGCTCCGAACGGACAACGGAGAGAACCGGGGGAACCTGAACAGATGCTAGTTTTGAAAAACATGCGGATGAAATGCGGATGATGACATGGCAAAATGCAACACACAAGAAAATGACATGGCAACGACGGCGAATAACTGGAAGACACCTGGTGCATCGAATCCGAGGTGTTACAGCTAAGAAGGGTTCTGTCCACGGGGCAATGACAGCCATGATCACGTGGGCCGAAGGTGTTATTTCGGTGGCGGAGCCTCCGATTATTTCAGTGTGTTCGGGATCTGGGTTGTGGTCGGATCCTAGTATTGCCGGTCTCCCCTTGCCACACCACAGAACGCTTGAACAGCCTTGCCAAGAAGATATATGGTGGGACGAGGTCGTGCTTAGCGCCAATGCGGGCGAGGATGTTCGCCGCTAGATTGTTTTCTCGGACCACATGATGGAATTCGAAACCCCTCGAACCAAGCTGACATTTTGAGGATGGCATTGTGGTAAGCCGCCATTTTCGGGTCCTTAGCGTCAAAGTCTCCATTTATTTGAGATATTGCGAGGTTCGAATCCCCACGCACTTCTAGGCGCTGAATGCCCATGGAGAATGCTATCCGAAGACCATGCAACAGAGCCTCGTATTCGGCTGCATTGTTGGAGTCTGTGTATAATATTTGAAGTACGTATTGGACTGTATCTCCGGTGGGGGATGTCAGAACAACGCCCTCTCCCAGACCAGCCAGCATCTTAGAGTCGTCAAAGTGCATGATCCAATTGGAGTATGCGCCGTACTCTTTAGGCAGTTCAGCTTCTGTCCATTCGGCGACGAAGTCAGCCAATACTTGCGACTTAATGGCTCGCCGTGGTTTATATATGATGTCAAATGGGAGGAGCTCGATGGCACACTTAGAAATCTTGCCTGTGGCATCGCAGTTATTTATTATATCGTTGAGTGGTACTTCGGAGGCCACCGTGATTGAACACTCTTGAAAGTAGTGTCGTAGTTTCCAGGATGCCATGAAGACCGCGTATGCTATCTTTTGATAATGTGGGTACCGTGACTTGCATGATGTGAGGACAGTGGATACGTAGTATACCGGCTTTGGAAGCGGGAACTTATGTCAGTCCTCCTCTCGTTCGACGATGACCACTACGCTTACAACTTGGTGTGTTGCAGCTATATATAACAGCATGGGTTCGCTGATGTTTGGTGCGGCCAAGATTGGATTGTTAGCCAAGAGGGCCTTTATTTCTTCCAGTCTGGCCGTAGCCGCATCCGTCCACTCGAAGTGTTCGGTGCGTCGAAGAAGGTGATAGAGAGATAGTGCCTTTTCTCCGAACCCTGACCCGATCTGAGACCAAGGGGCAGAGGAGCTTTCGAACTTGGTAGTTCGGGTTCCAAGGCGTTGCCCAATTTTTCTGGCCCGCTGTCCGATTCTAAGTTTGGAGCTTGGGTAATGTCCTCCCGCAGACGGGTATCCTGCTTGGAGAGCTTGGGAACCCAGACGTACTTCATCCTCAAAATAGAGCAAGAATGGCTATATTGCTCCTCCACCACCGCTATCTGATGGGTGACCAGCGTAGAGTTAATCTCTCGTTGATCGGGTTTAAGCCCAATCCGATCATAGTCCGTAGCGACTCCCAAGGCAGCGATGCGATCCAAGAGCTCATTCAAGGACAAGAGTTCCATTGGATCCATCTACTCGGTGTATTCTGAGCTGATGTGGAGGCTGTTTTTGATGATCCGAGAAGTCATCGTCGGCGCGGCTGAGGGGGTCCTGGATTAGGGGGTATCCAGACAGCCGGACTATATACTTTGGCCGGACTGATGGACCGTGAAGATACAAGACTCAAGACTTAGTCCCGTGTCCGGATGGGACTCTCCTTTGCGTGGAAGACAAGCTTGGCGATCCGGATAATAGATTTCCTTCTTTGTAACCGACTCTATTGAAACCCTAGCCCTCTCCGGTGTCTATATAAACCGGACGGTTTAGTCCTTAGAGACAAAATCACAATCATCATAGGCTAGCTCCTAGGGTTAAACCTCTACGATCTCGTGGTAGATCAACTCTTCTAATACTCATATCATCAATATCAATCAAGCAGGAAGTAGGGTTTTAGCTCCGTCAAGAGGTCCCGAACCAGGGTAAAACATCGTGTCCCTTACCTCCTGTTACCATTAGCCTTAGACGCACAGATCGGGACCCCCTACCCGAGATCCGCCGGTTTTGACACCGACATTTGTGCTTTCATTGAGAGTTTCTCTGTGTTGTCGCAGCAAGGCTTGATGGCTCCTTCAATCGTCAACAACAACATGGTCCAGGATGAGAGTTTTTCCCCGGACAAATCTTCGTGTTTGGCGGCTTCGCACTGCGGGCCAATTTGCTTGGCCATCTGGAGCAGATCGATAACTACGCCCCTGGCCATCAGGTCAGATTCGGAAACTCAAAGTACATGGCCGATACCCGCGGAGACTTGATCTTCGACAGATTCGTGCCTGCGCCAGGAGCGCCGAACAGTCACGATGAGCACGGCTTAGACCTGTTGTCCAACAATACACTGGATATCGCGCCTGCAGGAGCTCCGGACCTAAATCCGGGGCAAATCGTGTCGTTCGAGGACGGGTGGATGGAACCCGCCCTGGAGGCCGCACGCCCATCGGTGGTAGAGCCGAGCACCAGCTTCAACCCCAAGGAAGCATGTGTCTCCGAACCCCAGGACTCGTGTCCGGCTGTAGGTTCTAGTCCGCGCACCCCCGAGCCCGCCGAATCTGGACGGGCTCCGGTAATGGAGTTTACCGCTGCGAATATCTTCCAGTACTCGCCCTTTGGCGACATGCTGAACTCATTAAAGTCTCTCTCTTTGTCAGGAGACTCTTGGCCGAACTATATCCGTCTCAAGGGGGAAGAAGGCGATGAAGAAATCCGTTGCCCACCCACCACCCACTTCATAGCAACTCTCGACGATGTATTAGACATGCTTGACTTCGACTCCGATGATACCGACGGTATGCACGTCGGCGCAGGAGACGATTCAGAACCAACGGGGCGCTGGACTGCCAACTCGTCATACAATATATACATGGTGGATATGCCTAAGGAGGACAACGGCGACAAACCGGAGGATAAAACCCCCGGGCAAAAGCCAAAACGATGGCGCAGACGCCGCTCCAAGTCCAGCAACAGTAAAAATAATGATAATAGCGCTAGAAAGATCGACACCCTAGTCAACTCTGAAGGCAACAACTTGCATATGGACCCAGCAATGGAGTAGGATGATCCAGGTCACGCCAAACACAGCTCGGAGCAGACGCCCGATCACAATGACCGCGAGGGACAAACTCATCAAACCGCCCGGGGACAAGAGCACAGTCCGGACGACGATGCATTCATCATCCCAGAAACACGTTTGGAACGAGATAACCTCCACAGAAAGCTTATGGCCACTGCGCGAAGTCTAAAGAAGCAGAAGCAAAGGCTTAACGCCGCACAGGAAACGCTCAATCGCAGATGGAATAAAGTGCTAGACACTGAAGAAAAATACGGCGACGATCGCCACACAAAGAGCTATCCAAAACGCAAGCTGCTGCCAGAATTCGATGATGAGGCCATTCCACCGAAGAACAATACGGCCAAGAGGCCAGACAAACCACTTCGTAACCGCAATACAGCAGCTACTGACTGTCGGTGTCAAAACTGGCGGATCTCGGGTAGGGGGTCCCGATCTGTGCGTCTTAGGCTAATGGTAATAGGAGGCAAGGGACACAATGTTTACCAAGGTTCGGGCCCTCTTGATGGAGGTAAAACCCTACTTCCTGCTTGATTGATATTGATGATATGAGTGTTACAAGAGTTGATCTACCACGAGATTGTAGAGGCTAAACCCTAGGAGCTAGCCTATGATGAATATGATTTTGTCCCTAAGGACTAAACCCTCCGGTTTATATAGACACCGGAGAGGGCTAGGGTTTTCAGGGAGTCGGTTACAAAGAAGGAATATAATATCCGGATCGCCAAGCTTGTCTTCCACGCAAAGGAGAGTCCCATCCGGACATGGGATGAAGTCTTGAGTCTTGTATCTTCACGGTCCACCAGTCCGGCCAAAGTATATAGTCCAGTTGTCCGGATACCCCCTAATCCAGGACTCCCTCAGTAGCCCCTGAACCAGGCTTCAATGACGATGAGCCCAGCGTGCAGTTCTGTCTTCGGCATTGCAAGGCAGGTTCCATCCCCGAATACTCCATAGTAATTATCGAACACTTAGATCGTGTCCGGATCTGCAAGATGATCTTCACATACCACCATAGAGAGAATGATGTTTCACAAAGGTAATCTGCTGACAACTTTAGACAAAGTGACATGACACTACGGTCGGGTCATTATTCGAACTGTTTTCCCACAACCAGCCATAGCGCATATTGCGAGGTGGTTTCCTTGGCACGTCTTGTCAAAGCAGAGATCATGTCCCCTTATCACGGGATTTCCATCAATACGGGTATGGGTAACCCAACCGCGCAATCAATCGTGGCGCTTAGGAAATAAGCGATTCTCAACAGGAAGGTGGGGAGGCGCACCGTTCTTGTCGCCTCTATAAAGGGATAAGGATTCCCCATTTTCACCCACGCCTTCTTCCTCCTCTGCTTATCCATTCTCACACCCTCGAGCTCCAGCGCCCTAGTTCACGCCTTCTCCGCACAGCCAAACATGTCCGGAGCAGGAGGCAATTGGGTGGCCTCCACCGTGAAGGTAGAGCATATTGCGAAGCTTCGGGCGGCCGGATACTTGGCCGCAGACATCGCGCACCGGCTACCAGACAAAGGGAAGATCATTCCAACTCTAGAACCCCACGAGACACTACAGGAATCTAGTACTTTGCCATCTGCCATGGCGGACGGCAAAGGCAGGGACGGCTGACAACAAAGCACTTTGCCGTCCGCCGCGGACGGCAAACACAGACGGCAAAGATAGGGTCAGCAAACAGGTCCTTTGCCGTCTGCTTTCCAAGGTGGACGGCAAAGATCCCTTTGCCTACAGCGGCGGACGGCAAAGAGGGGGACGGCAAAATGTGGCACGTCCGCCATTGTCACTCCGTTAGGCGGCTAACGGCGGCCTTTGCCGTCCACCAGCGGACAGCAAATTAGTGCGCCTCTTTGCCGTCCGCCAGGTGACATCAGCAATACCTCAGCGCCTGTTTTTTTTGTCGTCCGCCCGGCAGACGGCAAAGGCGAAGTCTTTGCCGTCAGCCAGGCTTTGCCATTCGCCACTGTCGGCAAATTGGCCAAATGGTCCACCCCAGGAAGCACAGGTGGGCGCCACGTGCCCCCTTTGCCGTCTGGCACGGACAGCAAAGAGCCTGCACTGCCTCTTTTTTCTGTTTTTCTTATATCCAACAATTATCACAACAAAAATTTCACAGCACATATATATCCATCACATAAATATCCATCACATAGTTCCATCACATCACATATATATCCATCAAAAATTTCACATCACATATCTATCCATCACATAGTTCCATCGATCCATACATATTACAATATGCAAAGTTTCTTCATAGCAAGCCAGCAGAATACAAGTGCATCAAAGGAAAAACCAGGAAAAAGCAAGCAATCCATCATAGGAAGGTGGCTTCCGTGAAGTGAATGAAACCTGCAAAATGACAAATAAGAAAGTTAGAAAAATAAGACTAGATGAAGAATTAGACTAGAAGAAAAAGAATAGAAGAAGAAGACTAGAAGAAGAAGTATATGCCATATATTAGCTAACTTAAGTGAAATGTATCGTATATGAGCTAACCTAGGTGAAATGGGTAGTTTATGAGCTATCCTAGGTGAAATGGATCATTTTGGAGCTAAGTTAGGTGAAATTGGTCGTTTATGAGCAAACCTAGGTGAAATGGGTCGTTTATGAGCAAACCTAGGTGAAATGGGTCCTTTATGAGCAAACCTAGGTGAAATGAGTCGTTTATGAGCAAACCTAGGTGAAATGGGTCGTTTATGAGCTAAGTTAGGTGAAATGAGTCGTTTATGAGCAAACCTAGGTGAAATGGGTCTTTATGAGCTAACCTAGGTGAAATAGGTTGTTTATGAGTTAACCTAGGTGAAATGGGTCGTTTATGAGCTAAGTTAGGTGAAATGAGTCGCTTATGAGCAAACCTAGGTGAAATGGGTCATTTATGAGCTAAGTTGGGTGAAATGAGTCGTTTATGAGCAAACCTAGGTGAAATGGGTCGTTTATGAGCTAACCTAGGTGAAATAGGTTGTTTGAGCTAACCTAGGTGAAATGGGTCATTTGTGAGCTAACCTAGGTCAAATGGGTCGTTTATGAGCTAACCTAGCTGAAATGCCACGTTTTTGAGCTAACTAAGGTAAAATGGATCGTTTTTAGCTAACTTAGGTGAAATGGGTCATTTTGGAGCTAACCTAGGTGAAATGGGTCATTTTGGAGCTAACCTAGGTGGAACGGGTCATTTTAAAGCTAATGTAGGTAAAATGGATCATTCAGGAGCTAATCTACGTAAAATGGGTCATTTTCGAGCTAACTTGGATAAATTGGATCACTTGTAAGCTAACTAAGGTAAAATGAGTCATTCTAGAGCTAACTTAGGTAGAATGGATGGTTTATGAGGTCAGTAAGCTTATTAAGTCATTTTGGAGGAAAAGAAGCTAACTCTAGGTCATTATGGTAAGCATATTGGAGGAAATAAAGCTAAGTCTAGGTCTTTATGCATTTGTTAAGCAAAACCTTAGAGAAACTTACCATGATCACAGAGGTGTAGGAGCGGGCTGGCTCGCGCCGGTAGCTGGAGAAGGAGTGGGCTGGCTCGCGCCGACAGCTGGAGAAGGATCGTGCGATACGTTTCTGGAGTTAAGCTGCACCAAAGATCATTTCCAATGTCTCGTTAGCATTATGACACTCAAATGTTAAGACAAGCAAGTAATGTCCATTCAAATTAAACTCACCGTGCTCCCAGGAACAATCACTACCATCGGCGGAGCGGTCTGACCGGACTTCTCGCACACAGACTGCACACTTGGTTTTCACAACAGAGTCATACTAGTTCGTAATGAGACTCAAATGTTAAGACTAGCAAGTAATTTGCAGAAGAAACTTACCACAAGGAGCTCGTACATGGCCTTTTCCTGCATGTCATTCCGTGCCCTCTCCTCCTCCAACATCTTTGTCGTCTTCTCCTCCAACTCCCGCTGCCTCTCCGCCGCCTCCGCCAAAAGTTTCTCCGTTCTATCTCTCTCACTCTGTATAGCAGCCTGCAACACCACTCACATGACCATTTGTAATCATTGATGGAAGCGCACACAATGTAATGGAGAAAGATAGCTGAGTACGTATAACTAACCTTGATGGCGAGTTGGACTGGCCGTTCACGAGGCCTTATCTCAGGAGCGGAGCTCGACTGGCGCGCCTTGATCTCCGGGAGAGTGCTAGGACAACGGATAAGTCCAGCTCCCATGGCTATGGAGCCATCGGACCTCCCGCCACCAGATATCATCAGCAGCTCTGTATCAATGGGACCTTTGCTCGGGTTAAAGTCCTCCCCTTTCCTCGCCTTCCCCTGATCGCTATATTGCACGAGCTTCTCGTGGGCGGAGATGTTGGTGAAGTTCTTTGGATCATCGAGGTCCGGGTCGGGGTGTCGGGGGTCGGGGTCGGGGTCG
>NC_041387.1:165194055-165195801 GCF_002162155.2 Triticum dicoccoides | reverse complement strand
GTGAGGCAGACGCAGGCCTAGGGGCGAGCCTGCCTCCCGGCGCGGCGCGGGCGTAGGGGCGGCGGCGAGCCTAGCTCCGGGACGGGGGGCGAGGCGGACGCAGGGGGCCCTCGGCGAACCTGGCTCCGGCGCTTGCAACGGGACACCGGGATGGTGGCGGGTGGTGGGGGCGACGGGGCGAGGGGCGGTGGGGCCAGGGGGCGGTGGCGGGTGGCCGTGGTCGTCGGGGAGGAGAGGGGGACAGATCGAACAGAGAGAGATGGGCAGGGTGGGGCGCCATTAGTAACCTAAACGTTTGCCGTCCGCCACTTTCTCTTTGCCGTCCGCTAGCGGACGGCAAATAGGGGGGGCATTAAGTTTTTTTAAACCAGCTCGTCGGTGTGTCCCTCTTTGCCGTCCGCTAGCCGACGGCAAAGCTTCTTTGCCGTCCGCTAGCGGACGACAAAGAACTGGCTGATGGCAAAGAAGTACTTTGCCATCAGCCAGTTCTTTGCCGTCCGCTTTTGGGTAGCTGATGGCAAAGAGCTTCTTTGCCTACCGCTAGCAGACGGCAAAGAGCTGGCAGATAGCAAAGTAGCTGTTTCCAGTAGTGAGAGGGTCGTATGTCTCGCCCACTTCATCCGTGGACTGGGATTTCCACTTCATCCCTTTGTCCGCGGGCTCATGTTCAACTACGGGCTAGATTTCCATGATCTAGCCCCAAATTTCATCATCAACATCTCGGCGTTTATCGTCGTGTGCGAGGCCTTCCTCCGCATCAAGCCTCACTTCGGCTTGTGGCTACGAATCCTCTGCGTGAAGTCGAAGATCGTGAGCGGCCAGCAAGGGGAGTGTAGAGGCGCCATGGTGGGCAAGATGCCCGACGTCACCTGGCTTGATGGCTCCTTTGCGGAGACCCTGAAAGGGTGGTAATCGGGGTGGTTCTACATCACCGAGCCGCGCGACGCCAACTGGGTGGTGGCCCCCGAATTCCGATCTGGAATCCCCATGTGCCTCACCTCCTGGGAAAAGAAGGGTCTGGCCTGGGGCGAGCCTGCAGAGCTGACCGGACTTCAGAACTGCATCAAGAATATGAAGGACAAGAAAATCAATCTTGTCAACATGGTCCAGGTCATGCTTGTCCGCCGGATCCTTTCGTGCCAAAGACGGGCATTTAAACTGTGGGAGTTCGTCCCGGCCGAACACCAGACGCTTCAAAAGCTTTATGGCATGACACACAAGGGAGCATGGAAGGCGCTATTCAAGGCCTCCAAAATACCTCCTCCTACATCCGAGGATCGTGGACTTCACGCCACGCGGCTCCCCCGTCCGGTGAGTTTTCCGACTACCACCGGATTCAGCTTTTCCCAATGTACTCATGGGGGAATCTTAAGTCATTGTGTGTATTTGATCAGGAATATGTGGAGACGGTGGAGCGGATTGACTGTCCGGCTCCACTGCCAGAAGGTCCAGCAGATGCTCTCCTGACGGAGATGCTAGTCCCGGTGCCCTACAAGGTGCCGGAAAAGAAGGACGATAAGAAGGCCCCGGGGACCAGGAAGGGTCTCTGGCGTAAGGTCATACCAGACGCCTCATCCGAAGACGACGAGGCACACTCCTCCACCAAAGGGGAGGAGGAAGAGGAAAGGGCCGCCCCATCCGAAGAGGACGAGGGGCCTAAGAAGGCGGCTCAGTGGACCGGGAAGGGTCCCCGGTGCAAGGCCGTCATTCCCTCGTCGTCCGAAGACGACGAGGCAGATTCCTCCC
>NC_041387.1:165081041-165193874 GCF_002162155.2 Triticum dicoccoides | reverse complement strand
CGAAGAAAGTCTGCGTCCCCGCACTGGGAGAAGAAGAAGAGGAAAGCCGCCCCGGAGGGGGAGGCTAGGACGCCCAAGAAATGAAAGGCGTCCCTTCCGGATTACTCCACCATGGCCGCCTATAGCGAGGAGGAGTGGCTGCCCAGGGGGAAGCCACTAGTGAGATCGTAAGTATCCGCACTCTGTTATACTTTAGTGCGACTTCGCTTCATAGTCTGTTATAACGCCGAACACATATATGCAGTCCGGCCAGGGTCCATCCCGAGGTGTCATCCTCGGATGGGTCCTTGAGTGATTCGGTGATGAACTCGCTTCCGACGGCCACTACCCCTCGGCCTGCGGACGACACGGAAGTCTTGTCCCGAAGGCTCGCAGATCAGGGGGAGGTGGCTCTGGAGACGCCCCAGGGCGAAATTCCAGAAGCCAGGCTCACGGGGTATAAGATCCCCGCGGATCGTGCCGACGAGAGCCGCAACAAGCCGGGCTCTCAGCCAGATACTGTACCGGAACCTCCAATGGTTCCGGACTCGGGCAGGCGGCCCCTCGCTAGGGAGGGCGAGCCGTCCGTGCCGATGACTTCCGTTACGCCAGGGGCGTCGAATAGTCTGTTGGAAGCGCTTCGCGGCGCTTCCATGGATGAAGAGCACCGTACTCTTATGAGTGTGGTGATTCAAAAGGTTCTGTCTGCCAAGAGCGGACTAACCGAAGCCTGCACCAGCCTATTGACGGGCTTTGAAGTAAGTAACCAAAAATGTGTGAAATTATCACCCGATAGGTAGTAGCCCCTGATACTCTGTTTGGTGTTCGGAACGAAAAGCCAAACGGAGGGTCGATTATAATCAACAGGAGTCTAATAGTAGGTTTGCATGTGCATAAGCAGGTGGTGCTGCTTGCCGCTGCTTCCCGTACGACCGAGGTCGCCGAACATAAATGGGACCTGGAGCAGGTACAAGGAGAGCTCGGCCTCAGGAAGAGGCAGCTCGAAGAGAACAAAGGTGAGTGATACCCCGTTCGCGTATTATAAAGAATAGACAAAATTGGTGATTCTAACGACAAAGCGTCGTGACTTTGTAATAGGGGCCACAATCGAAGTGGCGTCCCTGAAGAAAGCATTGTCTGAGGCCGAAGACAAGGCAGCCATGGAGCGCATTGAGCGCGAAAAGCAGAATGCTAGGGTGGGCGAGGTACAGCAAGAGCTCCAGGAGCTCGGCAAGAAGTTCGAGTCCCTGGAGCGTGACCTCAAGATGAAGGAGTCTGAGCTTGTGAAGGCCCTTGTGAGTATGAAGGACGCCAAGGCCGAAGCCGAGAAGGCCCAACAGGAAATCCAGACGGCCAAGAAGATAGCGGTGGGTAAGACATTCTTTATGCAAAGCAAGCATGTGGAGGAGGCGTTTCTCTTACTTACCCGAATTCGGAGCTCTCGAGGGGCATTCGCAGATATGCCATGCAGCGTATCCGATGTCGCGGAGTTCTACCGTGCCGAGGAGGGGAGCTCAACGGAGAAGTTGTTCTGGTCCCAATATGCTGGAGCCGAACATCCGATGCCTCTGAGTGACCAATTGAAGCAATTGGTTTAACCGCACAGGGCGGCTGAAGTGGCTATGAAAGATTTCATAGTACGGATGTGGCTTGGTGAGCCCTTGCCTGGCTACTTCGGCCTGATAAAGCGAATGGTAAACGCTTGTCCGCGGCTTGAGGTGATCAAGCGATCCGTCTACATTGAGGGTGCCTGCTGGGCCTTTCCCCATGCGAAGGTGCATTGGGGCAAGCTAGATGCAGAGAAGCTGGTGAAGGACGGGCCGCCGGAGGGCAAGGCGCATCGCTGTCCTGAAAAATATTATGATGGCGTTATTAAAGGTGCTCGTCTCGTGGCCGATGAATGTACCAAGGACACGATCCTTGAGTAAATGTACTTCTGTCATTGTTGTAATATAAAGATGAAGTTACTTGCGCTATATAGCGCTTTTTGATTTAAAATATTACCATCTGTGCGGCTGTTTATAAAATTCCGAAAGTAGGCCAGTCATCGGCTTCCGCCCCCACATAACTAGTACCGGGGTGTTCCTGGAAAAACCCATACACTCTTTATCCAAATTTTTGGTCCCTTAAGGAGGTGTTTGGCGTAGCGAACAAGGCAATCGGACTATTCAGCTTCATAACTTTCACTTAGCCATAGAAGTCTACAATTTTAAATTTCGGTGAAGCCCCTAGAATTCGGAAAGCCGAATTGGGGCGCTATATACGCCTAAATCGGACGAAGCCGATTCCTCGCCTAAAGAGGAAAAAAATCTTTAAGGATTTTAAGACCTCTCGAACAGCGACCAACTGTCGCCGCATCATGCCGGTCAGTTTTCGGCTTTCTCTACTGAGGTGCTCGTCCGGAAGAACCGGGACACAATCACAATAGTTCTCCCTGCGCTACCTTAGTCGATATAACGAAACATAAGGTACCAAAACAAGGGAGCCGGGCAAACTCAACTATTGACCCAAGACATGATTCGGAGCTGATGCATATAGTGCTATAAGTTCGGGGTGTCGCACTATTGAAAGTGTCCGGACTTGTCTTGCCGTGTTATGGGGCGCCATAAGGAGCCCCTGGCGAACTAAACGTACCAAGGTGTACGGATGCAACATTAAATAAACATTTATAGAAGAAATGTGCAAATAGGAATAATAAGCTGACGCTATGTATTATCTCCCATTGATAAATAATATGTCTAAGCGTATGTTTACAATGAATGCATTAAGCAGGAGTAAATAGGACTATTTGACATGTCCCATCCAATAGCGGTCTGCATATAGGTATATAAAACAAGTAGAACGATCGTGAACAGATTCCACTTGGGTATTCTCTTTGTGCGCAAAGCATTTTGCCTCCTTGGTTTTTTCTCTTGTGCAAGTCCGACAATCCGACACTTCTGAAGAAGCTGCCCGAAAGCAGTATCTGAAAGGTTAAGAAGGGGGGTTATGAAAGTATGTTGCGGCTGAGCTGCACTGTTTGACTGAGTCCCTTATTGTGCCTCCGCCTATGCCCATGGTATTTTTAGTGCGTAATTGTGTACGTGCGGCACGAATGCTGCTTTGATGGTGCTAGAGTGGAGGCTGGACTGCTAGTCACGCTCTTGGGGTTCCTAGCGATCTTGTTGCGGGGTACTCCGGACTCGCTTGACGGTGTTCGGGGTCGTTGTTGCCGGATTGGTGGTTTGCCAAAGAAGGCCGCATTGTACTTATGCCGCAAGGGCTATAGTAAGCTCTTTTATACGGGAGAGTGGTCCATGTTTCCATTGACTGTTATGACCCCATGAGGTCCTGGCATCTTGAGCTTGAGGTATGCATAGTGTGGTACCGCATTGAATCGAGCGAATGCGGTTCGTCCAAGCAGTGCGTGATAACCACTACGGAAAGGGACGATATTGAAGATTAACTCTTCGCTTCGGAAGTTATCCGGAGATCCGAAGACCACTTCCAATGTTATAGAGCCCGTGCAACGGGCGTCTACTCCTGGGATTACATCTTTGAAGGTGCTTTTGGTGGGCTTGATCCTCGAAGGGTCGATGCCCATTTTGCGCACTGTGTCTTGATAAAGCAGGTTCAGGCTCCTGCCGCCATCCATAAGGACTTGCGTAAGGTGGAATCCAGCGATGATTGGGTCTAGGACCAATGTGACTGAACCACCATGACGGATGCTGCTAGGGTGATCCCTACGATCAAAGGTGATCGGACCGGCTGACCATGGGTTGAATTTTGGGGCGACTGGCTCCATTGCGTCGACGTCCCGTAGTGCTCGCTTTCGTTCCCGTTTGGGAATGTGGGTGGCGTAGATCATGTTGACCGTTTTCACCTGGGGAGGAAATTTCTTCTGCCCTCCTGTGTTCGGATGCCGGGGCTCCTCGTAATCGTCGTTGTGCAACCCCTTGTCCTTGTTTTCGGCGTTTATTTTACCGGCCTGTTTGAACACCCAGCAGTCTCTGTTAGTGTGGTTTGCTGGCTTATCTGGGGTGCCATGTATTTGGCACAAGCATTCAAGTATGCGGTCCAGACTGGACAGTCCCTGATTGTTTCTTTTGAACGGCTTTTTCCGCTGACCGGATTTCGAACCACTGAATCCGGCGTTGCCTGCCGTGTCTTCAGTGTTGTCGCCATTGTTCCGTCGCTTATGTCTGTTGCGCCGTGGCTTTCCGTTATTGTCGCAGACATCTGAGGTGCCTGAATTTATCGGCGTGGTGCTACTATGAGCCAACCAGCTATCCTCGCCCGCACAAAAGCGGGTCATGAGTGTCGTGAGGGCCGCCATGGAATTTGATTTTTCCTGGCCAAGGTGTCGGGCGAGCCATTCGTCACGGATATATGCTTAAAGGTCACCAGGGCTTCGGCATCCGGACAGTCGACTATTTGGTTCTTTTTGGTTAGGAACCAAGTCCAGAATTTCTTGGCTGACTCTCTGGGCTGTTGGGTAATGTGGCTCAGGTCATCGGCATCCGGCGGTCCCACGTATGTTCCTTGGAAGTTGTTGAGGACCACGTCCTCCAGGTTTTCCCAACTGCCAATGGAATTTGCCGGTAGGCTGTTTAGCCAATGCCGAGGCGGTCCTTTGAGTTTAAGGGGGAGATACTTGATGGCGTGTCGATCATCTCCGCGGGCCATGTGAATGTGGAGAAGGAAATCTTCGATCCATACTGCGGGGTCTGTTGTGCCATCGTATTATTCGATGTTTACGGGTTTAAACCCTTCTGAGAATTCATGATCCATCACTTCATCAGTGAAGCAGAGGGGGTGTGCGGCGCCTCTATGCCGGGCTATGTGGCTACGGAGTTTGAATGAGTCTAGGTGTCTATATTAGGCCTGGCCGGACTTGTTCATAGTGTATCCGGCGTGACGATCATCGTTACGTATTGGGGCACGCCCCCGCGATCCGTAGATCGATCTTGGCTTTCCTGCCTTGTTTTCCAGTATATCTTGCAGATCCTGCCTATTGCCCCGGGCCGTAGTGTATTGGCATGGGGGTGCAGGCTAGTATTCGGGCTGATATGCCGTTTTATCCTGGCCACGAGGTGGCCGGTCAGCCGTGTGGCGCTCGAGTCCGTATTCCTCAGCTGCCAGGACTTCGGTCCATCTGTCTGTGAGCAAGTCTTGATCAGCTTGGAGCTGCTGCTGCTTCTTTTTCAGGCTCCTCGCAGTGGCCATAAGCCGGCGCTTGAAGCGCTCCTGCTCCACGGGGTCCTCCGGCATGCCGAACTCATCGTCCCCGAGGCTAATCTTGTCTTCAGAGGGGGCATGTAGTTGTCCTCCTCCGTATATCCATCCATCGCCTGTTCGTCTGGGCTGACCTGCCCGTCTTCCTGCTCGGCCTGCTCGAAGGCAGGCTGATCGGGGTTGTATTCATCTTCAGCACCATCTGGATTGTTTTCGTCTCCTGTGGCGGGGTTTGGAGTGGCGCTGACGCCACCCATGCTTTGCTTTCTTCCCTGAGGGGTTATCCTCCATTGCCTCATCGCCATTGGTTTCTTTCGGAGTGTCCACCATATATATATCATATGAGGAGGTGGTTGTCCACCGCCCCGTGGGCGGTGGTTCCCGTTCTTCTCCTACATCATCGTCCATACCGTCGATGTCTTCGGAGTCGAAGTTAAGCACGTCGGTTAAGTCATCGACTGTCACGCCCAATATGCGATACTATCCTAAAGAGACTCGAAGGCCCCACCAAGGATAGAACCGCATATTGATACACTTTTGCAAGGTGGATGTCATTACATCAACATTACATAATAGATAGGGATACATACAAAAGGCATACAATGGAATATGAATACAACATCATCTTACATAAGAGCAACATCCGACTACGGATGAAACACAAACAGAAACTCAAATGACATCCACCCTGCTAGCCCAGGCTGCCGACCTGGAACCTATCCCCGCATCGAAAAAGAAGCAGAAGAAGAACTCCAAAACAACTAAACATCACTCTCGCGTCATGATCATCACAAAACCTTTACCTGCAATTGTTGTTGTAGTAACCTGTGAGCCACGAGGACTCAGCAATCCCATTACCATGGGTATCAAGACTAGCAAAGCTTAATGGGTAAGGAAGGGGTAAAGTGAAGAGGTTGCAGCAGCGACTAAGCATGATATGGTGGCTAACATATGCAAATAAGAGCGAGAAGAGAACAAACGGAACGGTCGTGAAGCTAGCAATGATCAAAAGGTGATCCTAAACTCCTACTTACCTCAAACATAACCCAAAACCGTGTTCACTTCCCGGACTCCGCCGAAAAGAGACCATCACGGCTACACACGCGGTTGATGCGTTTTGATTCTGATCTGGTGTCAAGTTATCTACAACCAGACATTAACAAATTCCCATCTGCCACATAACTTCGGGGATGGCTCTCGAAAGTTTATACCCTCCAGGGGTGTCCCAACTTAGGCCATCACAAGCTCTCACGGTCAACGAAGGATATTCCTTCTCCCAGGAAGACCCGATCAGTCTCGGAATCCCGGTTTACAAGACATTTCGACAATGGTAAAACAAGACCAGCAAGACCGCCCGTTCTGCTGACAAATCCCGATAGGAGCTGCACATATCTTGTTCTCAGGGCACACCGGATGAGCAAGACGTTGGGTTGGCATAGATCCTGGTTGCCTAGGGGGCGCCGGAAATCGCTTGGTTTGGACCAACACTTAGACAAGCATTGGCCCGGGAGGGCTAAAATAAAGATGAAACTCGGGTTAATTACTCCCAAGGGAAATGTAATAGGTGGTAGGCAAATGGTAAAACCAATGTTGGGCCTTGCTGGAGGAGTTTTATTCAAGGCGAACTGTCAAGGGGGTCCCATAAATCACCCAACCGCATTAGGGACGCAAAATCCGGGAACATAATATTGATATGATGGAAACTAGGGCGGCAAGAGTCGAAAAAACACCAGGCATAAGGCCGAGCCTTCCACCCTTTACCAAGTATATAGATGCATTAATAAAATAATAGATATTGTGATATCCCAACATAAAACATAATCCAACATGCAGCAATCTTCATTTTCACCTCCAACTAGCAACGCTGTAAGAGGGGTTGAGCAAAGCGGCAACATAGCCAAACAACGGTTTGCTAGGAAGGGTGACAAAGTTAGAGGTTCGTGGCAATTTGGAAGGCTTGAAGAACAAGTGATAGGAAGCGCATCATAGCGATAGAACGAAGCAACTAGCATAGCAATGATAGTAATGAGATCCAAGGTGACGGTCATCTTGCCTGAAATACCGCTAGGAAGAATAACGAGTCCATGAAGAAGATGAACGGATGAAGCCGAACCAAGCGTAGACGAACGAATCCTCATGATCGCAACGAAACAGGAACTATCGAGAAGAAGCACACAACATGGTAAACACACCACACATATACATGACATGATGCTCAACCAAGTATGATGCATGACAAAGCTAGATGAGGCTACTCATGGCAAGAGATGATGCAAACAATAACAACACATCAAAGCAAGTTTAAATGAGGCCGGAAACAACATGTAACAATTCCGGTAAGTCTTCATATGCAAATTTAGAAATTGGTCCAGAACTGAATAAACCTTATGTTCAAGTTGTTAAACAGAAATTTAAGATGCACCAATATGATCTACACGAGATTCTAGTCAAGTTACATATAAAGTTCTTTTAATTCGGAGCTACGGCCTAGAAGATATGAGCATAACAAGTTAAACATGACATTGATGAAAAATGCATTCAAACATCAAGAAAACACTCAAAACAAGGATGCAATATGATAATATGAAACTTCATGGAAAATCAAGCAAGTTTCATATAGGGCACAGTCAAAACGGAGCAACGGTTCAACACATACACTCTATACAAGTTTAAAGGACAAGCTGTCCAAAACAACAATTAGGCATCTAGCAAGCATCAAAACAATATGCCACATCATCTCAACATGAAAACTAAAGGCATGGGCATGAAGCACAGGTAAATCATGACAAAACGTGAACACTGAGCTATCTCCAGAAAACAATATAACATGCTCAAAAGGACATGGCAAGATTGCAAATAATAACAGTTTTCAGACTTAGCCGAAATAACATCAGGTTGCAATGTTTAGAGCTATCAAATAACATGTTACAAGAACTTAACATGTCAAACAAAGGCATGGAATGCTAATACTAAAGACAAAGAACAAAACTCCCTTACTAAACTAATTCCAAAGATCAACAGAAAAGATGGTAGCATCCATGCAAACATGGCAAGTGATATCACAGATTCAAACATGGCAGGAACAACAATAGGTAGACATGTTAGTGAGCTTGTACCACTCACAACAGAGCAATACATGGCATTGCAAGGTGATCAACAATACTATGACATATTTGTGAAGCTAAGCATGGTAATAGCAAGTTCATAGGGTTCATGGATCAGTAGCAAAACACATGGCAAAACTGAAAGTAATGTTAAAAGGCTGACAACAACATTATTTAGCAAGTTTGAGAGCAAGATAATAACAAGCTACATCAGGCTATAAATGCAACCAGGGGCATGTATGGATAGAGCATGACATGTGTAACAAAACATCCTTAGTGAACATCTCCAGATTATGCATAGAATGACTTGTAGCAGCAGGTTTACATAGCATGATGATATAGCAGATTCAGCCTAGCAAAACATCAACAGCAAGTACCCTACTTCACGAGCTCGATGCACTAACTACAAGACTCGCAAAAATACATGGATTGCACCGCTGTAAAGATGGCATGACGTTGATCAAAACTCATGTAGACATCAAGCTCATAGGATGCACACACAAAATGCAATGAAAAAGACAAATCACCAAGTTATGATAACAGGCAGCAGTTAACATCATATAGCACTCTTGCAACGATGATAAGGGCATCAAGATGGACTCAAACAAGCATGGCACAATGGAACAAAATGAATAGCATCTCATAATAAACAATTTTATATATCATGCACGCAAAACGGAGCAGCACACATGAAGTTATGATGAGACAAACATTCACACGTATGATGAGTTTTTCAGGGACTTGGAAGAATTTTCACCTCGCCCAGATCCAGATCTAGGGTTGCACGTGGATCGAGGTTGGCCGGAGTTCTCGCCGAAGTAGAGGATGGAGATGACGCCAGCGAGGGAGAGTCCGAAGAAGGACTGATCCGGTCAACTCCCGACTAGATCCGGCCGGAGGGGCCCCTGGTGGTGGCGTGGACGGCGGGATCCGGGCAGTGAAGGCTCGCCGGAGATCCATGGCAGCGGCGGCGCTGCTGTCTCGGGCAGAGAAAGGAGAGGGTGAGGGTCACGGGGAGAGAGGGAAACAGGAGAAGAAGAGGAAGGCGACCTAGCGGGGCGGAGGCGAGGCTCCGACCGGCGGCGGGATGCCGGCGACGAGGGAGGGCGACGACCAGGGCGGCGAGGTCGGGCGCGGAGGCGGCGGCGGCTTTGGTCGGGAAGCCGGGCTCGGGCGGTCTGCGGCGGCGGCGATTTCAGGCCCGAGCGGGCCCCGGATGGGCCTCCAGGGCCGCGGCAGCGGGGAGGCGCAGGGGGTGCATGGCGGTTTGTGGGAGGAGGAGAACAGCGACATGGGGGGGGGCTTAGCTGGCGGCGCGCCCTGTGGCTGATCGCCAAGTGGCGGCGGCGGGCTGGCAGCGCCAGATCCGAGGGAAGGTGGCTAGCGGCTGCGGGGATCCCGAGGGGGAGGCTAGATGTAGGTGGAGGGGGTTTAGGGTTCCAAAAATGGACGAAGGGCAGTCCATTTATAGGTAGGACGAGTAAGGTTCGTGGTTTTTGCTCCGTTTCGGAGCCGTTCGATCGCCATCGGACGGTCCGGAGTGGAGGAGTAGGTAGGTGGGCCAGATGGGCTGTGTAGGAGGTCTTGGGCTGCAAAAGAGAGGGGGAGAAGTGCGGCCCAACACGGTTTCTGAGACCGAATCGTTCGACGAATAGACCGACTATACTGAAGCTATATGTTTAACAGTTGGGCTATCAAACGAGCTCCGAATGCGACGAAACTTGACAGGTGGTCTACCTACACTATAATAAGACCACATGCCAACTATCACCCCATTCCGAGAACATTTTTATGCCACCTATAAAAATAATATTCAGAGGTGCCGCGGGCACGTGCGAGTGTGGTTGGGCTCAGAACGGACAACGGAGAGAATCGGGGGAACCCGAACGGATGCAAGTTTTGAAAAACATGCAGATGAAATGCAGATGATGACATGGCAAAATGCAACACGCAAGCAATGATATGGCAACAATGACGAATAGCTGGAAGACACCTGGCGCATCAGATCCGGGGCGTTACATCGACCGTGGCAATGAAGTGGGTGGTGGGTGGGCAACGAATTTGTTCGTCGCCTGCTTCCCACTCGAGCGAGACATAGTTTGGCAAAGAGTCTCCTGACAAAGAGAGAGATTTTAACGAGTTCAGTATGTCGCCAAAGGGCGAGTGCTGGAAGATATCCGCAGCGGTGAACTCCATTGCCGGAGCCCAACCAGATTCGGCAGGCTCGGAGGTGCGCGGACTGTAACCTACAGCCAGATACGTGTCCGGGAGTCCAGTGTCACAGGCTTCCTTGGGGATAAAGCCTGTGTTCGGCTGTACCGCCGACGAGTGTGCGGGCTCCGGGGCGGGGTCCACCCATCCGTCCTCGGGCGATGCAATCTGATCCGAATTTAGGTCCGGGGCTTCTACAGGGGTAATATCCCGAGCATCGTCCGACAGCAGGTCTAAGCCGTGCTCATCGTGACCGTCCAGTGCTCCTGGCGCAGGCCCGAACCCGTTGAAGATCAAATCTTCGCGGATATCGGACGTGTAGTTCAAGTTTCCGAACCTGACCTGGTGGCCAGGGGCGTAGCTATCGATCTGCTCCAGATGGTCAAGCGAATTGGCCCGCAGTAAGAAGCCGCCGAACACGAAGATCTATCCAGGGAGAAAAGTCCACCCTGGACCGTGTTGTCGTTGACGATTGATGGGGCCATCAAGCCTTGCAACGACGACACAGAGGAACTCTCAATGAAAGCACCAATGTCGGTGTCAAAACCGACGGATCTCGGGTAGGGGGTCCCGATGTGTGCATCTTAGGCTAATGGTAACAGGAGGCAAGGGATACAATGTTTACCCAGGTTCGGGCCCTCTTGATGGAGGTAAAACCCTACTTGCTGCTTGATTGATATTGATGATATGAGTGTTACAAGAGTTGATCTACTACGAGATCGTAGAGCCTAAACCCAAGGAGCTAGCCTATGATGATTATGATTCTGTCCCTAAGGACTAAACACTCCGGTTTATATAGACACTGGAGAGGGCTAGGGTTTTCATGGAGTCGGTTAGAAAGAAGGAAATATAATATCAGGATCGCCAAGCTTGTCTTCCACGCAAAGGAGAGTCCCATCCGGACACGGGACGAAGTCTTGAGTCTTGTATCTTCACGGTCCAACAGTCCAGCCAAATATATAGTCCGGCTGTCCAGATACCCCTTAATCCAGGACTCCCTCACCGACGCCGCACACGATTTACGTGAGCTCCTGGATAAAAAAGCCGGCGCGGCCAAGTCTATCTATGGATCTAAAGGACACGTCCCGGTGCAGTACTATGGCCACCAAAACGATCAGACTGATCGGATACCAGTTTGGAATCAGCACCGGACACAACAAGAGCCGACGGCATGCCACAACACGTCCAGATACAGAGGGGCTGCTCACCCCCTGTGCTTCACCGAAGAGGTGATGGACCATGAATGCCCACAGGGTTTTAAACCTGTGAACATAGAGGCATATGACGGAATGACAGACCCCGGGGTCTGGATTGAGGATTTTATCCTGCATATCCACATGGCTCATGGGGACGACCTCCACGTCATCAAATACCTTCCCCTCAAGTTGAAGGGACCAGCTCGACACTGGTTGAAAAGCCTCCCCAAAAATTCAATCGGAAGTTGGGAGGAACTCGAGGATGCTTTCAGGGCCAACTTTCAAGGGACCTACGTCCGGCCTCCGGACGCGGGTGATTTAAGTCACATAATTCAACAGCCCGAAGAGTCCGTCCGCAAGCTTTGCAACAGATTCCTCACTAAGAAGAATCAAATTGTCGATTGTCCGTATGCCGAAGCCTTAGCGGCCTTCAAACACAGCGTCGGGACGAGTGGCTTGCCAGACACCTCGGCCAAGAAAAGCCAAGGACAATGGCAGCCTTAACAAGCCTTATGATCCGTTTTTGCGCAGGTGAAGATAGCTGGTTGGCCTGTAAAGGCACCAGCGACCCTAGTACATCCGAAATCAGGGATGGCAACGGGAAGCCACGGTGCAATAAAAACAAACATGAAAACAAGGAAGAAAGTCCGGACAACACAACGGTCAAAGATGGATTAAGGGGCTCTCGACCCGGTCAACAAAAAAAGCCATTTAAAGGCAGCAAAGAGGGACCGTCCGGCTTGGACAAAGTCCTGGACAGACTGTGCCAAATTCATGGCACCCCCGAAAAACCTGCGAACCACACTCACAGAGAATTCTGGGTCTTCAAGCAGGCCGGCAAATTAAATCTCGAACACAAGGGAAGGGAAACACCAAGTGAAGACGAGGATGAACCTCGCCAGCCGAACACTGGGGGACAGAAAAAATTCCCATCAGAGGTAAAAATAGTAAACATGATCCACGCGACTCACATATCCATGAGAAGGCGCGAACGCGCGCTCAGAGTCGCATACGCTACAGAGCCCGTCGCACCCAAACTTAACCACTGGTCGGCTTGCCCAATCACTTTCGATCACAGGGACTACCCGACTAGTATTCGGCATGGAGGATCAGCTGCCTTAGTGCTCGAACCAATAATCGATGGATACCATCTTACTCACGTCCTCATGGACGGCGGCAGTAGTCTTAATTTAATATACCAGGACACTGTCTGCAGGATGGGGATAGACCCATCAAGAATCAGCCAAAGTAACACCACCTTTGAAGGGGTGATACCAGGCGTTGAAGCGTACGGCAGGGGCTCCCTCGTACTGGAGGTAACATTCGGTTCCCCAGGCAACTCTAGAAGTGAAGAACTACTGTTCACCATCGCCCCCCTCCAAAGCGGCTATCATGCATTGCTTGGGAGAACGGCCTTCGCCCGCTTCAACGCAGTACCACGTTACGCCTACCTTAAACTCAAGATGCCGATCGACGTGGCGTCATCACCGTTAACGGAAACACAGAGCGTTCCTTACGCGCGGAGGAATACGCGACGGCTCCAACAGTCGGACTCTAAGCGGCCTCTAATACTAGAAAGCATGATTGGTCGTTAAGACCACGGACACGGTTAGACGAGTCCGGCATCCCAGATCAACCTGATCTAGGCACCACACATGTAATCCCATAGAGGACACTAGGGGCTATAGATAATTAATAAAGCCCAATTCTCGGTCTGACCTTATTAACAGGCCAATGTCTTACACTTTTACTATCCATTAGTGATAGCCAACTTTTCGCACGCTTATGTCATACTCTTTTACATGAGTTTTTTTACAGACACCATTCGTGTGATACCCTCCCAGGACAAGGCACAACAGGCACAAAGGCGCAGACGTGCAGTAGGGCCCCGCTCAAAGGTTCGTCTTTAGATTAAGCCCATGTGTAAACCTTCTTTATTGTCTCTTGTTGCTTACACATCCCATGGGTACTACACCCACAAAGGATACTGCCGTTATTGGCACTTCGCCACGACAGACTAATGCACGTACCTGGGAATACAGGGTTCATAACAAAGGGCGTTACTCAGCCCAGTATATGTTATAAAGTCCGAATACCTTCGGGAGTATTCGGCGTCACGAGTTTGGCCTTATATGCATCAGCTCTGAATCACGTCTTTGGTCAGATGTTAGGTTTGCCTGGCTCCTGGGTTTGCCGCCTTATGTTCCGTTCTTATCGGCTAAGGCGGCCAAAGGAGAACTACTGCGATTGTCCCCTGGTTATTCCGGATGAGCACCTCAGTAGAGAAAGACGAAAACTGACTGTCATGATATAGCGAGAGACTGTTCAACCACTCGAAGACTTATCGGAATCTTTAGGATTCCTCCGCATTAATGAAGGACCGTTTCCCGGTCATGTGCACACGCGCCCATATTCGGATGCACACGAAGGTACTAGGGGCTACATAGTAGCCCCACTGTCAAACTTCTATGGCTAAGTGAAAGTGTTAAAGCTATATAGTCCGGTTGCCTAGTTCGACGTGAGATCACCTCCTTAATGGACCAAGATGTTGGATCAAGTGTGATTATGCATATTCTCGCGAACACCCCCGCATTGCGTGCGTGGGGGTTGAAGCCAACGACTGCTAACTTTCAGAGTACATATATACATAAAACGGACGCACAGGAGGCACAATAACACTTTCGGGCCAAAAGTATAAACATAGCCTTCATAATTAAAATAGCATTGTTTTTACAATGAAACAATTTGTCACTCGAACATGACATTCTTCAAACACTAAGCCTCTATTAAGCGAGCACCTTCTGTCACTTGCTCCAAGTAGTGCTCGGCCAGATGCTGGCCTCCCGCCGGATTCTGAGTTGCAATGATGGCAGCCTCCATATATGTCCAATATGCTTTAACGCGGGCAAGAGCCATCCGTGCACCCTCTATGCACACCGACCTCTTCAGGGCATCGATCTGCTATACGGCACCAAGGAATTGTTGCACTAAACCAAAATAACTGTCCGGCTTAGGCTCCTTCGGCCATAGGAGGTCTATCACAGACCGCATTGCAAGGCCAGACAACCTATGGAGCTCGGCTACAACAGCCATCCTCTCACTCAATGGCAACGGGCGCGTCGGAGCACTGAATTGCGACCAGAATAACTTCTCCACTTCATTATCTTTTTGATCCTCGAAAAACTTGGCCGCATCAGCCGTACTCTTCGCCAAATCTACATACGCATCTGCAGGGCTCCAGCGTCGGTCCAGAGGAGCATACTTTGGACACAAAAACTTCATCCGCAACAAATAAGGGTTTCCAGCCATGATTTCTCCGGCCTATCGAAGCTCCTCCTGCGCATCCCTAATGTCGGAACACGTCTCCTTGGCCACATCAAGGGCCTTCTTCCGGTCAGCCTTATTCACCTAATTTTCTTTTTCAAGAAGCTCATACCGGTTGGCTGCGTTTTCCAGCTCCACAACCATTTCGGCTATTTTGTCTTCGATTCGGCGATGAGCAGCATGTTCAGCTCTCAACTCTTCGGCCGCCTTTAGGGCAGCTGCATTGCTCGCCCGGGCCTGTTCCTTGGCCAGGGAAAGTTCCGCCATCAGGGCCTCCACGGCAGCAGCACCATCTGCGGTCCAAGCATATCGCATTAATATTATGCTCCTCTCAATTTTTCCTATAAAAATAATAAGGAAAGCAGAGCACATACCTTGTGACTCATTAAGCCGCTCGTTCACCAATGTGATATCGGCATCAATAACTCCAATCTGCCTCCTTAGTTCGGCAACTTCAACGGACCGGTCGGCTGCCGGATCCCTAGACACCTGTGCATAAATATAGCGCGATCATTACTTAACAATGTGATCCTCCGTTTGCCTCCTAGGGCTGGCGACCAGAGTCTCAAGGTCTAATATACATATGGAGCACACCTAGTGCGTGCGTCACAGTCAAAAATTATGTATTTTCATTACATACCTCAAAGCCTCTGAGCAGGCTCGTAAAGGCTTCATTCAACCCGCTTGTGGCGGATGAAATCTTCTCGAGCACCATGCTCATTAATGAACGGTGCTCCTCCGAGAGAGCAGCTCGCTCCAGAAGGCCCATCAGTGTGTCCGGCCGGACCCCAAACTATGTCGGACCCTTCTTATCGCCCCCCGTGGGAACCGAATGCTCCGGGCTCAGGGCGGGCGAAGTATTAGCTTCTGGCTTCGGCAGATCTGGACTCCTCCGTGACGACACCTCGGGGTCGCCCACCCCATAAGGCGGAGAGGTTGGTGGGGTCTCACTCTCCATCATCTCCGGAAGGAGATCTCCCGAAGACGAGCTCTGTCGAGAAGAGCTGCTAGCCGGGCTGCAAAGAATGGATCCTGGTTATTGTTCTCGGAGAAGGAAGCAGTACCTTCATATTTACGATTAACTTACAGATCGGCTGAGGGCTGGCCCGTTGGCGGGATGGTGTGGTGAGGACGCCCTTCGGGGCAGGCCCCCCTGGTGAAGCTTTCTTCCCTTGTCTGGGCACCTCCGTCTCCAAGTCTTCAGAGGCGGCCCTCTTCTTCCCGCGAGGGGGGAGCCCTTAGATTCCCCTCCCCGACTATCCTCCGTTGGGATGGTAGCAATTCCCGCGGTTTGGATGCGCAATGTGTGTAGTTCTGCTTCTCTGTTCTTCCCTTCGTCTTTCCCTGAGGGAATTTTTCTTAGCACACGACCAAGCATCTTGGCTATGGTGGGACTAGGCGAGCCTTCGAGAAGTGGCGCAGGACACCTGCTTCTCTCCGCCTTGGTAAGCCATACCTGGCCAGGGAGGATTTTCAGAATAATATTATGATAAAAACAAACGAAGTGTTCGGTTTCTGGGTTGCTTACTTGGGTATCTGGGCGATTGCAGCTCAGGCCCGCATCCTCGGTGGTGTCCGGACACTTTACTTGTGGTTTGAAGAATAACTTACACATCCCTTCGAGCGTGACGCCGAAGAAGTGCAGAATAGTCCGCAGACCTTCCGTATTGAACTCCCACATCTGGAGAGGCCGGCACTTGCACGGCAAGATCCGTCGAACTAGCATTACCTGAAATATGCTGATAAGGCTAATGTCCCTCTCAAGAAGCTCCCGGATGCGGCTCTGTAAGGTCGGTACATCATTAACAGGCCCCCAATCCCATCCTACATTGGCCCATGACGCCAGTTGGGGCGGAGGGCCCGAACGGAAGTCAGGGGCAGCCACCCACTTTGTGCCTCTGGGAGCCGTGACATAAAACCACCTCCGCTGCCATAGATCGGACACTTCTGGGAAGGAGCCCTCCGGCCATGGGGCGTCGGCATTCCTGCTTATTACAGCACCCCCGCACTCCGCGTGTCGCCCCTCAATCATATTTGGCTTCACATTGAAGGTCTTGAGCCATAAGCCGAAGTACGGGCTGACGTGGAGAAAAGCTTCGCACACAACGATGAACGACGAGATATGAAGGATGGCGTCCGGAGCTAGATCATGAAAATCTAGTCCGTAGTAGAACATGAGCCCTCTCACGAAGGGATCAAGAGTGAAGCCTAAGCCGCGGAGGAAGTGAGAGACCAATACGACGCTCTCATTAGGCTCGGGAGTAGGGATGATCTGCCCTGGAGCAGGAAGCCTGTGCTTGATGTCAGCGGTCAGGTATCCGACCTCCCTAAGCTTCACAATATCCTCCTCTGTGACAGAGGAAGCCACCCATCGGCCTTGAAAGTCGGATTTGGACATGATTGAAGATCCAGAGGGCTTGATCTTGGGCTTCGAGTGTTGGCACTCGAGATGCGAAAAGATGCAAGCGGGGTAGAAAAGAAGGATAGGCCTTGGCCCTTGTCACGCCAAATATGTGACCCTATCCAAAAGGAACTCGAAGGTCCCACCAAGGATAGACCCGCATATTGAAATGGTTTTGCATGGTGGATATCATTACATCAACATTACATAAAAGATTTGGCTAACATACAAGAGGCATACAATGCCACACGAATACAATATTACAATACATAAGATCAACATCCGACTACGGATGAAAAACAAACAGAAACTCAAACGACATCCACACTGCTAGCCCAGGCTGCCGACCTGGAACCTATCCCCTGATCGAAGAAGAAGCAGAAGAAGAACTCCAAAACAAGCAAACATAGCTCTCGCGTCATGATCATCGCAAAACCTGTACCTACAACTGTTGTTGTAGTAATCTGTGAGCCACGAGGACTCAGCAATCCCATTACCATGGGTATCAAGACTAGCAAAGCTTAAAGGGAAAGGAAGGGGAAAAGTGGTGAGGCTACAACAGCGACTAAGCATATATGGTGGCTAACATACGCAAATAAGAGCGAGAAGAGAGCAAAGGAACGATCGTGAAGCTAGCAATGATCAAGAAGTGATCCTGAACTCCTACTTACGTCAAACATAACCCAAAACCGTGTTCACTTCCCGGACTCCGCCGAAAAGAGACCATCACGGCTAAACACGCGGTTGATGCGTTTTAATTCGGAACTGGTGTCAAGTTATCTACAACCGGACATTAACAAATTCCCATCTGCCACATAACCGCGGGCACGGCTGTCGAAAGTTTATACCCTGTAGGGGTGTCCCAACTTAGCCCATGATAAGCTCTCGCGATCAACAAAGGATATACCTTCTCCCAGGAAGACCCGATCAGACTCGGAATCCCGGTTTAGAAGACATTTTGACAATGGTCAAACAAGACCAGCAAAGCTGCTCGATGCGCCGACAAATCCCGATAAGAGCTACACATATCTCGTTCTCAGGGCAACACCGGATAGGTAAGCCTATGAGTAAAACCAGACCTCGAGTTGCCCCGAGGTGGCCCCGCAGTCTGCCCGGTTCGGACCAACACTTAGACAAGCACTGGCCCGGGGGGCTAAAATAAAGATGACCCTCGGGTTGGCCGACCCAAGGGAAAGGTATAGGTGGTGGTGAGGCAAATGGTAAAACCAAGGTTGGGCCTTGCTGGAGGAGTTTTATTCAAAGCGAACTGTCAAGGGGGTCCCATAAATCACCCAACCGTGTAAGGAACGCAAAATTTGGGAACATAACAACGGTATGATGGAAACTAGGGCGGCAAGAGTGGAACAAAACACCAGGCAAAAGGCCGAGTCTTCCACCCTTTACCAAGTATATATATGCATTAATAATATAAGAGATATTGTGATATCCCAACCAAAATCATGTCCACCATGGAGAAATCTTCAAGTTCACCTGCAACTAACAATGCTATAAGAGGGGCTGAGCAAAAGCGGTAAGATAGCCAAGCAACGGTTTGCATAGGAAAGGTGTCAAAGGTTAGAGGTTCATGGCAATATGGGAGGCTTGATAAATAGGTGATAGGTAGCGCAACAAAACAATAGAACGAACCAACTAGCATAGCAATGATAGTTGTGAGATCCAGGGTAGCGGTCATCTTACCTGAAATCCTGCAAGGAAGAAGAACGAGTCCATGAAGAAGACGAACGAATGAAGCCGAACCAAGCGTAGACGAACAAATCCTCACGATCGCAACGAAACAGGAACTATCGAAAAGAAGCACACAACATGGTAAACACACCACACATGAACAAGGCATTATGCACAATACAAGCATGATGCAAGACAAGACTACATGAAGCTACTCATGGCAAAAGATGATGCAAACAAGAGCAACACATCAAGGCAAGTTTAAATGAGGCCGGGAACAACATATAACAATTTTGGTAAGTCCTCGTATGCATATTTCGAAATTGGTCCAGATCTGAATAAACCTTATGTTCAAGTTGTTAAACAGCAAGTTAAGATACAGCAAGATGATCTACACGAAAATCTAGTCAAGTTACATATAAAGTTCATTTAGTTCGGAGCTACGGCCTAGAAGATATGAGAAAAACATGTTAAACATGGCATTGATGCGAAATGCACCCAAACATCAAGCAAACACCTCAAAACATGGATTCAACATGATAATATGAAACTACATGCAATTTTAAGCAAGTTTCATATAGATCACACTCAAAACGGAGCAACGGAACAACACACACACATGAAACAAGTTATAGCAACAATCTGTCCAAAACAGCAAATAGGCATATTGCAAGCACCAAAACAACATGCTACAGGACCTCAACAAGAAAACAAAAAGCATGGGCATGATGTACAGGTAGAGCATAACAAAACATGAACACTGAGCTATCTCCAGAAATCACTAGAACATGCTCAAACACACATGGCAAGATTGCAAATAATAACAGTTCAGACTTTGCAGAAAATAACATCAGGTTGCAATGTTTAGAGGTACCAAACAACATGTTACAGGAACTTAAAATGGCAAAAAAAGGCATGGCATGAACCTACTAAGAGCATAGAACAAAAGTCTCTTACTGACCATGAGCTAAAAAGGATCAGAAAATATGATGGCACCCATGTAAACATGGCAAGTTATATTACAGATTCAAACATGGCAGAAACAGAATTATGAAGGCATGTTGGTGAGCTTGTACCACTCACCACAGAGCAATAAATGGCATGGAAATGCAACCAACAGTAAGAAGGCATGTTTATGAAACAAACCAAGGCAAGAACAAGTTCATGTCATGCAAGGATCAACTACAACAACCTCGGCAAAATTGAATAACATGTAAACAATCTACCAGGAAACATTTTGAAGCAAAAGTAGAGCACGAAAATGACATGCTAGACTACTCCATAATTGCAAGAAGGGTCATGAATGGATAGAAAATAACCATATGTTCAAAACATCCTTACTTAAGTATCTCAAAATGTACATGGATCTCTCTTTGGCAACATGTTTACATGGCATCAAAATAACAGCAGAACAGGGACTAAAATCAGCAACATTACGAAGCCTAGTTTGCATGCTTGTGCTAGTCACCACATTGATCACAAAAATACATGGTAAGCACGTATGTAAAGAAGACATGGCATAGTTCAAAACACATGTAGACATCAACCTCATAGGATGCACACATCAATCATGGCAAAAATGACAAAAGTGCATGTTCTGTTAATAGACAACAGACAACATCATGAAGCACTCTTGCAACGACCAGGCATCAAGATGAGCTCAAATGAACATGACGCAATGGAATGAAATGATGTACTCGTTGAGACGAACAATTTGACGTATTACACGCACAAAACGGAGCTACGGATGCAGAGATATGATGCGATGAACAGGACACGATAATGCAAAATATTCAGGGACTTAGCAGAATTTTACCAACTCAGAAAAGTCAACGGCGGCGCGGGAGACGAGGATGGCCGGAGAACTCGCTGGAGACGACGGGGAAGACGCCAGGGAGGCCGGAGATGGCGGATCCGGACCGGATCTCGCCGGATCCGGCCGGGGCGAGCCTTAGGGGCGACGAGGGAGGCGTGGCGGAGCTCGGCTCCGGCCGGTCGAGGGCGGAGCTCGGAGGAGGAGGCGTGGGGCGGCCGGGCTCCGGCGACTGGCGGCGGGGGCGGATGCTAGGGTCATCTGCGCGAAAATTCGGGGGGAGACACCTATTTATAGCTAGAGGGAGCTAGGAGAGTCCAAATGAGGAGCGGTTTTCGCCCACACGATCGTGATCGAACGACCAAGAGCATGGAGGGGAGTTAGATGGGCTTTGGGCCACTTTGGAAGGGTGTTGGGCTGCAAAGACAAGGAGGCTTTTACGGTTACCCGGTTAACCATTGGAGTACCAAACGACCTCCAAATGGCACGAAACTTGACAGGCGGTCTACCGGTGTTATACCAAGGCCGCTTGGCAAGACTCGGTCCATTCCGAGAACGTTTAACACCTGCTCACAATGAGAGACAAAAAGGGGACGCCGGAGGGCATAGGAGCGCCGTTTTGCAAAACGGACAACGGGGAAAAGGCTCGGATGCATGAGACAACACGTATGCGATGCAATGCAATGCACATGATAAAATGCAACACGCAAGAAAATGACATGGCAACAACGGCCAATAACTGGCAGACACCTGGCGCATCGGATCCGGGGTGTTACAACACTCCTCCACTAACAAGAGATCTCGTCTCGAGATCTTAGGACCGAGACGGAATGGAAAAGGGAAGAGGTGAAGCAAGAACTCAAGAGAAGAAGCAAAGAATCGAGAGCACTCGAGAAGACGAGAGGATCGACGAGAATGACGAGAATCGAAAGCTCACGGAATCAGATAGACTATGAAACCACTCCGGTTAGAACGACATAAGAAACGAATAAGACTGAAAGGATTTAGGCAGCACTCCGGCTGAAACATGGGGGAATAGAACACGAACTTGAGAGGATGGAATGATTCTTGATGAAGACATGACACAGAACCTCCGGAAAGAATTAAAAGAGTTGAATGAAAAGAACTTAGAAGGAATTGAACGGATTTGAATATCTGAGAAGAACGAAGAAATGCAAAACTCCAATTCAAAAGAATACGGAGAATTTAATCGCACTTCGAGACGCGAGAAGAAAAGATACTTGAGCTCCTTCGATAAGAATCTTGATGAACTCTTGAAGAATGAATTAAATCAACAAGAACCATCGTGAAACTCCGATAAACAAAAGAATGACGAGATAAAATTGAAGGATGAAAGAATAAGATTAAAGCCTTGCGATGATTTAGATGGAGGTTCCAACGAAAAGACCGAGGAAATTAGAACTCCGGAAAAGAAAAGATGAAGACACTTGGAACTAGAATTTATTCATGAAGAACAAACTCCGAAGGAAAAGGATTACTCACTTGGATGAAATAAGAATAAGATTTATTGTATACTTATCCTTCATCAAATTAAAATTTATGACAAGTAATGGATTTTGCATACTACTTATTCTTCTTGAAAAAGGATTGAGAAGTGACATATCGCAAACTTGAGAAGGTCTTCATGAACCACCGGTAGTATTGGAAAGAACGAATGAATTAATATGATAATCCAAGAAAAATAATCTTGAACAAACCGCCGTAAGAATTGGAAAATGACTGATGAAAGAGAATGAATCACCGGGAAGAAACAATATGTTTGAGGGGGATTTAGATGCAAAAGAACAAAGAGATCATGAGCTGATTAAAGAACGCTTGAATGAAGCACCGGGATAATTGGATAACGGTAGCTGAAATCTGAGGACGAAGAATTCTTCTGGAAAGATGGCCTCCGGTGAAACGAAAAGGAAATCAACTCCTGAAATACTCCGGATGGATGAAAAGAATATCTGACAAATGGAATATTTCAAGACTGATAACATGAAGCTAGAACCATGAATCTTCGGGAGAACGGGCAAGATTTAGAGGAAAAACTCTTCTTCGATCTTCAAATGGCGACGAGAAACACCACCAAAATAACTGAGATACACCGGGAGAATGAAAAGCAGAGAGGTTGAGCCAACAATGAAATGATTTGAAATCGATCTTGACAAGGCATGTGACTGATGGAATGCATTCTTACGTCACACTTGAAAAGAATTGAGAATCACTCCGGGGGAATTAGAAGAGTCAGGTAAGATCCTGGGAAAAGACCTGTGGGTTAGGGCCCACTGAAGAGATAACACCGTTGGAAAGGGATGTTGAACAGATAGGTGATGCGCCGGAACAATTGAAATATTTGAATGAGGTGAGAACCTCGAATTAATTGGAACACAAACAAATCTCCTGAGATGTCTTGAGCACTCTGGAAGGATAAACTGGCGAGAGGAGAACGAGCAAGGAGAACACTTCGAGGAAAAGAATATTATCACTACCAAAAATTAGAATTGAGTACCCCGGAAAAGAGATGAAGAATGTCCACCGAGACGATAATTCACCAGCTGAAATAATTGACGAAGGACTGAAGAGGCTCCACACTTATGAAATTGATGGTCAAAACAGACTCAGGATCCGGGAAGAAAAAGGGTGGGAGGGCGGGAAAACAAAGGCAACTTGGAAGGGGAACCGATGAATAACTTGAAGAGAAAACACCGGTTGAAAGAAAGCAAAGGCTTCACACGAGTAGGATGGATACTCGATTATGGACTCCGGTTCCGAGAAGAAGAGGGGTGGGCGGGTGGGAAAAGAAAACAACTGAGGATTAAACTCAAAGATGAAGAGGCTCGAGTCGACTTGACGAGAAATGCACCGGATGAAAAGAGCTGAGATCCAATGATCGGAAAACCAACTGCATGATCCTAAAGAAAGTTTGAAAGGGAAAAGGAATAATTCAAAACACCTACGTCAAGATTCCTCACCAGAGCGACGAAGGGGCTGAGGAGTAAAAAGAATTCCTACTCTCCAATATAACTAGACTCCGAAAAACAGTTTTCTTCTAGACTCAACAGCGGCCAAACTACATGATCAAACAATGGGGCTCCTAGGGTCGGTCGAGGCTCTGACACCAACTTGTCACGCCCAATATGCGACCCTATCCAAAAGGAACTCGATGGTCCCACAAAGGATAGACCCGCATATTGAAACGCTTTTGCAAGGTGGATATCATTCCATCAACATTACATAAAAGATGGGGATACATACAAGAGGCATACAATGCCACACGAATACAATATCACAATACATAAGATCAACATCCGACTACGGATGAAACACAAACAGAAACTCAAACAACACCACCCTGCTAGCCCAGGCTGCCGACCTGGAACCTATGCCCTGATCGAAGAAGAAGCAGAAGAAGAACTCCAAAACAAGCAAACATAGCTCTCGCGTCATGATCATCGCAAAACCTGTACCTGCAACTATTGTTGTAGTAATCTGTGAGCCACAAGGACTCAGCAATCCCATTACCATGGGTATCAAGACTAGCAAAGCTTAAAGGGGAAGGAAGGGGAAAAGTGGTGAGGCAGCAGCAGCGACTAAGCATATATGGTGGCTAACATACGCAAATAAGAGCGAGAAGAGAGCAAAGGAATGATCGTGAAGCTAGCAATGATCAAGAAGTGATCCTGAACTCCTACTTACATCAAACATAACCCAAAACCGTGTTCACTTCCCGGACTCCGCCAAAAAGAGACCATCACGGCTACACACGCGGTTGATGCGTTTTAATTCTGATCTGGTGTCAAGTTATCTACAACCAGACATTAACAAATTCCCATCCCAGTTTACAAGACATTTCGACAATGGTAAAACAAGACCAGCAAAGCCGCCCGATACACCGAAAAATCCCGATAAGAGCTGCACATATCTCGTTCTCAGGGCAACACCAGATACGTAAGCCTACGAGTAAAACCAGACCTCGAGTTGCCCCGAGGTGGCCCTGCAGTCTGCCCGGTTCAGACCAACAATTGGATAAGCACTGGCCCGGGGGGGGGCTAAAATAAAGATGACCCTCGGGTTGGCCGACCCAAGGGAAAGGTATAGGTGGTGGTGAGGCAAATGGTAAAACCAAGGTTGGGCCTTGCTCGAGGAGTTTTATTCAAAGCGAACTGTCAAGGGGGTCCCATAAATCACCCAACCGCGTAAGGAACACAAAATCCGGGAACATAACACCGGTATGACGGAAACTAGGGCAGCAAGAGTGGAACAAAACACCAGGCAAAAGGCCGAGTCTTCCACCCTTTACCAAGTATATAGATGCATTAATAATATAAGAGATATTGTGATATCCCAACCAAAATCATGTCCACCATGGAGAAATCTTCAACTTCACCTGCAACTAACAACACTATAAGAGGGGCTGAGCAAAAGCGGTAACATAGCCAAGCAACGGTTTGTATAGGAAAGGTGTCAAAGGTTAGAGGTTCATGGCAATATGGGAGGCTTGATAAACAGGTGATAGGTAGCGCAGCAAAGCGATAGAACGAACCAACTAGCATAGTAATGATAGTAGTGAGATCCAGGGTAGCGGTCATCTTGCCTGAAATCCCGCAATGAAGAAGAACGAGTCCATGAAGAAGACGAACGAATGAAGCCGAACCAAGCGTAGACGAACGAATCCTCACGATCGCAACGAAACAGGAACTATCAAAAAGAAGCACACAACATGGTAAACACACCACACATGAACAAGGCATTATGCACAATACAAGCATGATGCAAGACAAGACTACATGAAGCTACTCATGGCAAAAGATGATGCAAACAAGAGCAACACATCAAGGCAAGTTTAAATGAGGCCGGGAACAACATATAACAATTCTGGTAAGTCCTCATATGCATATTTCGAAATTGGTCCAGATCTGAATATACCTTATGTTCAAGTTGTTAAACAGCAAGTTAAGATACACCAAGATGATCTACACGAAAATCTAGTCAAGTTACATATGAAGTTCATTTAGTTCGGAGCAACGGCCCAGAAGATATGAGCAAAACAAGTTAAACATGGCATTGATGCGAAATGCACCCAAACATCAAGCAAACACCTCAAAACATGGATGCAACATGATAATATGAAGCTACATGCAATTTTAAGCAAGTTTCATATAGAGCACACTCAAAACGGAGCAACGGAACAACACACACACATGAAACAAGTTATAGCAACAATCTGTCCAAAACAGCAACTAGGCATATTGCAAGCACCAAAACAACATGCTACATGGATCTCTCTGTAGCAACATGTTTACATGGATCTCAAAATAACAGCAGAACAGGGACTAAAATAACAGCAAAACATCCTTACTGAGGTATCTCAAAATATACATGGATCTCTCTGTAGCAACATGTTTACATCGCATCAAAATAACAGCAGAACAGGGACTAAAATCAGCAACATTACGAAGCCTAGTTTGCATGCTTGTGCTAGTCACCACATTGATCACAAAAATACATGGTAAGTATCTCTATAAAGAAGACATGGCATAGTTCAAAACACATGTAGACATCAACCTCATAGGATGCACACATCAATCATGGCAAAAATGACAAAAGTGCATGTTCTGTTAACAGACAGCAGACAACATCATGAAGCACTCTTGCAACGATGATTCAGGCATCAAGATGAGCTCAAATGAACATGACGCAATGGAATGAAACGATGTACTCGTTGAGACGAACAATTTGACATATTACACGCACAAAATGGAGCTACGGATGCCCAGATATGATGTGATGAACATAGCATGATAATGCAAAATATTCGGGGACTTAGCAGAATTTTACCAACTCAGAAAAGTCAACGGCGGCACGGGAGACGAGGATGGCCAGAGAACTTGCCGGAGACGACGGGGAAGACGCCGGGGAAGCCGGAGATGGCGGATCCGGACCAGATCTCGCCGGATCCGGCCGGGGCGAGCCGGAGGGGCGACGAGGGAGGCGCGGCGGAGCTCGGCTCCGGGCGATCGAGGGCGGCGCTCGGAGGAGGAGGCGCGGGGCGGCCGGGCTCCGGCGACGGGCGGCGGGGGCGGAGGCTAGGGTTCATCTGCGCGAAAATTCGGGGGGAGACACCTATTTATAGCTAGAGGGAGCTAGGAGAGTCCAAATGAGAAGCGGTTTTCACCCACACGATCGTGATCGAACGACCGAGAGCATGGAGGGGAGTTAGATGGGCTTTGGGCCACTTTGGAAGGGTGTTGGGCTGCAAAGAGAAGGAGGCTTTTACGGTTACCCGGTTAACCGTTGGAGTACCAAACGACCTCCAAATGGCACGAAACTTGACAGGCGGTCTACCGGTGTTATACCAAGGCCGCTTGGCAAGACTCGGTGCATTCCGAGAATGTTTAACACCCGCTAACAACGAGAGACAAAAAGGGGACGCCGGAGGGCATAGGAGCCCGGATTGCAAAACGGACAACGGGGAAAAGGCTAGGATGCATGAGATGAACATGTATGTGATGCAATGCAATGCACATGATGACACAATGCGAATGATGACATGATAAAATGCAAAACGCAAGAAAATGACATGGCAACAACGGCGAATAACTGGCAGACACCTGGCGCATCGGATCTGGGGCGTTACAGCCCCTCTATAAAGGGGGTGAATATCAAGCGTCCTCAGCGTAACCGCTTGGGGCATACCTAAAAACATACCAACAGGCGTCATGGGGTTGCACGCGCCAGTATTGATGGAAAATCCTGCGATAAGGGGAACACGATCTCTGCTTTGGCAGGGTGTGCCAATAAAACCACCTCGCGACGCGTATCGAGGCAGGCTAAGAAAAACCGGTTCATGTTGGTCCAGGCCACGGTGTGAGAGCGCGCCGTATAAAATTGCCAGCAGATCAGATTTATGAAGTGCTATGCTACGGTGGTGTGCGGAAAATTACCTCACGAAGCTGGACGCAATCCTCCATCTGAATTGGAGTATTCGGAGATGGAACCCGCCTTGCAATGCCGAAGACAACGTGCGCACCAAACTCATCGTCATTGAAGCCTGGTACAGGGGCTACTAAGGGAGTCCTGGATTAGGGGGTATCCGGACAGCCGGACTATATACTTTGGCCGGACTGATGGACCGTGAAGATACAAGACTCAAGACTTCGTCTCGTGTCCGGATGGGACTCTCCTTTGCGTGGAAGACAATCTTGGCGATCCGGATAATAGATTTCCTTCTTTGTAACCGACTCTATGTAAACCCTAGCCCTCTCCGGTGTATATATAAACCGGACGGTTTAGTCCTTAGAGACAGAATCACAATCATCATAGGCTAGCTCCTAGGGTTTAACCTCTACAATCTCGTGGTAGATCAACTCTTGTAATACTAATATGATCAATATCAATCAAGCAGGAAGTAGGGTTTTACCTCCATCAAGAGGGCCCAAACCTGGGTAAAACATCGTGTCCCTTACCTCCTGTTACCATTAGCCCTAGACGCACAGATCGGGACCCCCTACCCGAGATCCGCCGGTTTTGACACCGACAGCGGCGGCCGGACGGGCGGCTATAACGAAGCCGCCTAGTCGGAGGGTTTGGCCTAAAGCCAAGGCTCCCCCACAAGTGAGGTTGTCCTTGATAACAAGGCGAGCCATCAAACTTTTTTCGACGTCACAGTGGAACTCTCAATGAAAGCACCAATGTCGTTGTCAAAACCGGCGGATCTCGGGTAGGGGGTCCCGAACTATGCGTCTAAGGCTAATGGTAACATGAGGCGGGGGACACAATGTTTACCCAGGTTCGGTCCCTCTCTATGGAGGTAATACCCTACTTCCTGCTTGATTGATCTTGATGATATGAGTATTACAAGAGTTGATCTACCACGAGATCGTAGAGGCTAAACCCTAGAAGCTAGCCTATGATTATGATTGTTCTTCTACGGACTAAACCCTCCGGTTTATATAGACACCGGAGGGGTCTAGGGTTACACAGAGTCGGTTACAGATAAGCAAATCTACATATCCGAATTGCCAAGCTTGCCTTCGACGCAAAGGAGAGTCCCACCCGGTCATGGGACGAAGTCTTCAATCTTGTATCTTCATAGTCCAACAGTCGGGCACAAGTACATAGTACGGTTGTCCGAGAACCCCCTAATCCAGGACTCCCTCAGGCGGATCGCCGGAAAAGGCCCCAGATGGGATCTCACGGGTACAGAAGGTTTTGGCGGTGGAAAAGTGGTTTTGTGGCTCTCCTGGATGTTTTTAGGATGCAAGGGTATATATAGGCAAAATAAGTACGTCGGTAGAGCTACAAGGGGCCCATAAGGGTGGGGCGCACCTACCCCCGTGGGCGCGCCCTCCTGCCTCGTGGCCGCCTTGTTGCGTCTCTAACTTCCACTCCAAGTCTCCTGGATTGCGTTTGTTCCAAGAAAGATCCTTGCGAAGGTTTCGTTCCCTTTGGATTCCGTTTGATATTCCTTTTCTACGAAACAATGAAATAGGCAAAAAAACAACAACTGACACTGGGCCTCCAGTTAATAGGTTAGTCCCAAAAATAATATAAAAGAGCATATTAAAGCCCATTAAGCATCCGAAACAGATAATATAATAGCATGGGACGATCAAAAATTATAGATACGTTGGAGACGTATCATACTCCAACGAGTACTACTAGTGGTTAGGGTTGCAAGAAAAGTGCGAGGCTCATGAGCCACTCAAGACTGACTCGTATTTTAGCTCGACTCGAGATCGACTCGAAAAGAAATGAGCTAAGTGTGAACACTTTATGTAGCTCGATCAAGAAATGAGAGATCTTGAGACAACATTGCCTTGCTCGATTTTAGCTCGATATAAGTGTATTAAATAACCTTCATATCTATTGCCAAGAATTAGGATAATTCGTTTCCATATATGTTATGTATGATTTTTTTTCTTCACTTTACCTACTAGCAAACATGGAAATCAAGCATGGAGAAAACTTATTCTCATCACGTGGCCAACCGTGTGTTCAATATCTTTTTTTTTCAAAGTTTGAGAGTTGGCACACCTTCGTCTCCTTCCATCAATGATCTCTTGTTATTAAATACTAGTCTTCACTTGAGAAAGAATAAGTCGATTTTTAGTGATTTTTTTCTTCTATTGTGGCCCATCTTGCTTTAAAATTTGCCTTAAAATGATTTAAAAAGAATCTTGTTTCGTAAACTAGCTCGAGATCGACTTGAGATCGTTACAAGATGAACACGAGCCACTTTCTGCAGCTCGACCTTGAGCTTCACACATTTTGAGCTCACCCGAATTTTAGTATGAGTTGAGCTGAGCCTAGGCCAACTCACTCGAACTCAACTCATTTGCAGCCCTACTAGTGGTCACGGGAGTGTATAGCCCATTTTGTGGGTTCGATCCCGGCTGAACGCACGACGGACTTTTTATTTAATAGTAACTTCGCTACGAGCCAATATTGTACACTGGTAGTTTGACTTTTAAAGTCGAACGGGTGTGTCGCGCCATAATCTGGGTGCACTGGATAGCCCAGCCACGTGAACGGGTTTTCCCTCCCATCATCTCGTGGCTCACATACTAGAGTAGTACTCCTATATATCAATTCACACCATACAAAGTTTCTCGCCTGCGTGCTCGCCCTAGCCGCACCTTTCTTGTAGCTTCCTCGGCAGCTAGCATATTTAAACTAGCGCCTCCCAATTAAGCCCGAGGAGCCGGAAAAGCCTGGCATGGCATTGGGAAATGTGCAATATGGCTTTGTACATAAAGTGCTAGTGCTCTACTACTCTGTAGCTTGTGGCATTGCACGCATGGATTTCACTCCATTATCGGCTCTATAAAAGAAATTCCTCTTGACGTGATTTTTTTTGTTTTGAAACGAAGGCAAAAGCTTTGCCTCATCTCATTCATAAAGAAGGAACTACTAACAAAGTTCGACGAGATCCATTACACCTCCACAAATGGAAGCGAAAAGCCTAGTCTCGCTATATCAAATAACTCAAATGTTCTGCCCCCGCAGTAACCATCACGGATAAATAGACTGCTAGTGTGTGCATGAGAGGAGCGGCTGAGTAGGCCAGCTACGCGCTTGAATAGAGCAGGGAGAGTACCAACTATGCAGGTGTACTTTCACTGCATTGATAGTACATTGATGGTTCTAGAGAACAATAGTACCCTCCACTTCCAACTGTAGCTCCTTGGCACTGAGATTCAAGAGTTCAAAATTGGTGCACTATAGAAGTACATAGTACATCACACTACTAGTTGAGAAAGTAGTACTAGTATTGCTACAGTACAATTACATACTAAATAATAGCCTCACCATCGCGGGGCACGAGGCACTACCACTATGTGTGCCCGCATAATTTCCTTAGGCTAGTCATAGTGGATAGTAGTAACTTAGACTAGTAACATGCATATGTTACTAGTTTATGTTACTACCTTCATAGTGGGTAGTGTCATATATGTGGTAACAGAGATGTCTTCATTTATTATTTTGTAGACTGATTTTGCATTGGGAACCGCTACGTGATGGTAACATATTATGTTACTCTATTTGCCTCTCTCCTCATTAACTGCTTGCCACCTCATCAATTTTGCTTATGTGGCATATTTGGTACTACCTGTGTTACTCCCACTATGACTTGCCTTACCTCCTCCTCGCCAGTCCCCCCCCCCGGAAGAGAAGGTAGTTCGTCACTCCTCCCATGGATTAGCCAGGCGGTTCTCCTCCTCGTCGGGGCTGGGAGACATTGGACGACGATCCTGTGGGAGAAATCGCACGCCGCTCCGACGTCCTCACTGCCGCAACACTCGGTGCTTCCTGCACCAACTATTTTAAGACGGTGCTTAAACGGTGGGAAAAGGCCATGCTTGTTGACCTTCCATGCATCCTCGAGGAGAAGGTTCTTCTGTGGGACAATCCTTCGAATAGTCCACCGCTCCCTGGCCATGGTTGCGCGTTGACTCCGCTAGAGTTACCGACGTTTAGAGGTAGTCAGATTTTGTCTGATGAGCAGGTTAGTCATGGAGTTTGATCATGTAGTACTTAGTTATTACATTTCCATTCCATAATTTCTCCGCTGCCCATCGTCTTATATATAGGTCTGGGTTAGTGCCAATGAAGATTGGCTTGCATACCTCCGTCCAGATACCACCATCATTTTGCACAACATTCACAGCAGTGCGGCCATTCCCGTAGACCTCTTCTCCACCATTGGGATCGGCCTTCCGGACTGGCTGGGCTTGAATACATATGATTATGCCTACATGAGATTGAAGAAGGTAGCAATTGCGGACCCACCAACAAAGCGACGCGGCTACGAAGGTACTATATCATCGCGGTGTTCGACATAAGGATTGCCATCAATACAAGAGGCAGTAACAGCAGAGGCTGGCGCATGTTGGCCGCGGTAGATTTGTACCCCTACACATTCGAAGACGTCATGTGCCATCTAGGACGCATCCTCGTGGCGACAAGCCAGGGGACTTGTTTCATCTGGTTGCCATCCTATGATACGGGAGATTACAAACGGAATGCACAAACCATCATTTGCATCCCTAACGGTACTCCACTATTTTGCAGGGACCAGTCATCTCCTGATCAAAATAAGATCGCCGATCCTGGATGTGCATTTGCATCCGCGATTCCGTCTAACTTGAAACCTTGTAGCTGACTTTGGCATATCGGGATCAACTATCTTAGCAGCCGTTACCCATGGTACCACTAATGTGCAACATGGTCACACAATCTACCACGATCGGACCGTCACCATCTACCCAGGTATTCCATTTTCTCATTGATGTGTGTTAGAGTAGTACAGTAGTACTTGTTAGTTATTTTATTTTCTTGACTGGGACATGTTTACTGTACTAGTTGTACAATTAGTATTATATTTTTTTAACCCACTCGCCTTCTCTTTCATTGTTGTACTACTTACTAGTACTAGTAGGAGTACTTTTTACCTTGGAGGATGCATATAGATAACTAGGCCCTTGAAGACTTGAACCCACTAGCTCCCACCATTTTTGTTTTTCCATGTCTTACTATCTCATCCATGTAGCCAAGAGTGGCTATATATAATAAGCCGATTATTTTACTTCCTCTATACCGGAGCAGTACTATTTGATGCACAGTATTACTGGCCGCCATATTTGAGCACAACATTATTATGCATGGACCTTGACTATGTACGTCACCATGTGTCCAGATCTGAGATGTCGCGTGTACCAGATGAACAGCACTGAGTTCGACCCCCGTGATGCTACGTGGGTGCCGAGGAACACTCTTGGAGAGTACTCGCTTTTCATTGGGGACAGCTACACCATTGTAAAGCGGATGCCACCTTCTGTGCACGACACCAAAGGACTGTCGTTCATGAAGAATGGTTGTGTCTTCAGTGTGCACCACCGGATGAACGACATGCTGGGACACGCTATCCCTGATTTCTGCCGCTTCAGCTTGGATGAGTCTCCATCGTGTGGAACCGGATTAGAAAGTTGTGACAATGATTCCCATTGCCCACTGCTATGGATCGTGCCATCCATGAACAACACCTGGGACTGGAACCTGGAGGAGGACATGTAGCCCATCTATAATGTGTAAGTGGAGTATGGTAAATTATGAATGGTAGCGCTGTGAATATATGTAGACGAGTCGTGCACATATTTATCACATGAAGTGGAGATGAACTTGTGTGGCATACTGGCATTTGTCCTTTAGAATTTATTACTAGTAAATGTGTTATGTGTACGTGAAACTTGTGTGGTTGTTGCACTGGATCCAACACGCTCTTTGAAAAAAAGGTGGCGCAGCTTTGGATATAGGTGGTGTGGCAGCATCATAGAGTAGCATTGTTCGCTATAGTAGTACTCCTACTAGGATGACAACTCCTATAAACCTTGCGCTTGGCTCTTTGCCTCTTTGGGAGGTTCAACGGTTCATACTCAGGTGAACCATGCACTTGGCTCTTCACCTCTTTGGAAGATCCAACAATGATGATACTATAGTACAATATGCTTCTGGCAATCTGACACTGATTGAACTGCTGCACGTCCATCGTGAGGGCGAGGGCGAGGGAGAGTTAGCGGGCGCTGTAGTCAAAACCCTCTCCTCGTCCTGCGAGCCACCGCGCGCGTGTGTGAGGGAGAGGGCATAGTAAGAAAGCTTCTCCTCATTCGGCGAGTTGACCGGACACATCAAAGTAGTGTACTAGTCCATACTGCGTCCTTTCCGATTAATATGGCTTATCTTGAAACAAGAAAAATACACTGGCGGTCAACGTATGTAACAATATGCTCTTTACGGTCACTATATATTATTGCGGTGATTATATGATCACTAGCTCATTGTAGAGCACCGTATTGCACCCTACTAATAGGCAACATAGTCGATGTGGCACTTTGTTGACTGGTTAAATTGACACCTAGTTTTTGGGTCCCACCTATCAGTTGGCAGAGCAAAGAAATCAGTTAATCAAAACTTTACGTGGGTGCGACAAGAGTCCAACCCTTGCGCGCGAACCACCCTGGCTGTGTATGTGAGTGCATGAACGTGTACTCCCTCGGTCTTCCGACGAAGAGTGTACATCAGCTCAACAACAAAGAGTGCACGTCTACACTTTGCCACAGCCCTAGATTAGCCTTGTTTGTCTTTGCATCTCATCATGTCATCATCATAGTTATGTTTATGAAATTTGAATTGAGGTTAGTTGAAACCCTCATAAATCATTTCATAAATAATCAACATTAAAATCTCTTCAAAGAAGTCCAAGAAAATGTTCCTCTTAGTCTCTAAAAATATTGGCAAGAGGTAAAATTCAAACCAATATTTTTGGTATCTTAGAAACATTTATTTTGGGCCTTTGAATTAATTCAATAACTATTTGCATTGGATATATATTTTTTATATAATTAATATATGTCCAATAATTCTGGAACATTTTATGTGGTTTGGTATATTTTAGTTCTAGCCACATAATTATTTTCAGGATTTTATAAAATGGTTTGGTGTCAAAACTAAACCCAAAACAAAGGCAGAAATTGAAAAACTGAAAACTAAATAGAAAAGAGAAGGGAGAGAAAGTTACCTGGACCTATCTACTGTGCAGCCCACCTGGCCTGGCGCTGTGCCGGCCCAGCCCACCTCCACCCCCCGTCATCTTCCTCCCTAAGCCAGTAGGCAAAGCGCGTGCTCGCCGCGCGCGCACACGCGCCTGACCCACCTCCTGCCTGGTTGCATGCGTCCCCGACGCCCTGGATGCCTCCATGTGTCGCCACGCAGCCCCCGACCTCTCTCTCACTCACTCCCGTGCGTCTCCCCTCCTCTCCTCTCTCTCCCTCTCGCGCCCGAGCGCAACCGTCACCGCTGCTCGTCGTTGTCGTAGCCACCGCCTCCCCCTCGCTTCTCTGACTAGCCCACGAGCTCTGCCTAGACCCCGAGCACCTCTCCGCCACCCACGCAAGGCCGGAGGACCCCAAGACGACGAAGCGACCTTTCTTCCCCGGGCACAGCAGACGGATGCCTCCGCCTGATTCACCATCTCCGTCGTGTCCCCGAGCCCACAGAGCTGCTCTTCGACCTCCCAGTGAGCTCCTTCACCGTCACCCCTCATCCCTGTGGCCTATAGCTCGCCGTAGCATCTCTCTCCTCCGTTCCCGTGAGCTTCACACCGCTAGCGAAGTCGTCACCATGGCTAGAGCAAGCTTAGCTTGCCCCTGAGCATGTCATCGCGCTCGTGCTGCTCCCAGGAGCCGAACTAGCCCACCCGTTCGTCCCACCGTGCACCACAACGCCGATTCCAAGCACTCCCGAACTCCGGCCGCCGCGCAAGTCACTGCCGATGTCGACTTAGGCCACCGGAGCCGCTGCTACGTCCACCACTCAACGCGGACGAGTCCACCACTTGGTCGCCGGAGGAGGAATCTCGCGCCTCTCCGCCGTCTCTGGCCTTGCCGGCGATGAGCCCCGGGTCAACTCCGGCGAGTTTGACCCGGGTTGACCAGTTTGACCTCCCCTGGGTCGATTACAAGTGGGCCTTGGCCCTGGTAACACCAGTTAAGTACTTAATTAAGCTTAATTAGCCCCACTGACATTGACATGTGGGACCCAGATGCTAATTAACATCCTAACTAAACCAGTTTAGTTAATAACCCTGTTTTAGTTAGTTGTGTCACTGACGTGTAGGTCCCAGCCATCAGGTTTGACCTGTGGTGGCGCCTTTGACCTGCTGACGTAGTGGTGATGTCACTCTGACGTCATAAAGCCTTTTCTGGAATTTAAATAAATCTAAATGGTTTATTTACTTTTAGAAAATGTTCTGAACTTCTAAAAATCATAGAAAATAATCTATAGCTCAGAATGAAATAAATTATATATGAAAAATGATCAGAAAAATCCAAGGAATCTGTTTATGGCATTGTCATGCATGTTTGAACAACTTTAAGCTGCTGTATACAACAATTTGAACTAATGGCATTTGAAATGTCATATATGGAGTTTGAATTTGAATCTTGGATTCAAACCAACTCCATTTAATCTGTTGCTAGCTGCATTAGCTCAAATCACAGCATATTGACATGTCATGATCATGCATCATATTGTGCATTGCATTGATTGTGGTCTTCCTTGTTTGCCGGTGTTTGTCCCCTCTCGACAGACATGGTTTCGACGATGAGTTCGATGACACCGATGAAGAGCTATACTATTTTTAGAAGTGCCAGGCAAGCAAAACCCCCTTGTTCATTCCGATACAATCCCACTCTCTCGCTCCTGCTCTCTTCTAATGCATTAGTACAACAACGATTCATTGTTACTTGCTGCGGTAGTTGAACCCCTTTTCCTCTGCATGACATGTCATTGCCACAGTAAATAGATGAAACCCACTAGCATGAGTAGGAGTTGTTTGAGCCCTGATGTGCCTACTCATTCATGCTTGTTTGTCATGCTTGCTACTGCTTAGAGTTGAGTCAGGTCTGATTCATCAGGGATGAATCGGAGGTGTGTAAACATGTCCTACTGTGTGTGAGCTAAGTGTGTGAACACGATTTGGTAAAGGTAGCGGTGAGAGGCCATGTAGGAGTACATGGTGGGATGTATCATTGAAGTCGTCCTTAGGAACTGATTTTTGTGTTTGTGATCCATGAAACAGTTACTGCCACGCATTGGGTCAAAAACCAATGGACCCTCTCGGCTTCTTAATCACCCTTGTCCTCTGTCCAGGAGTTGCAAGTAGTTTCTGGTGTTTGTAGTATGCTGGAGGCCCTGGGCAGCGCTGACCCGAGGGGTGGGCTGTGATGCGGTAGGCACATGGACGGGTATGCCGGGCGCCCGTTTGGTGTCGCGAAACCCTATACACATCGTTCGGGGCCGTATGTGGAAACCTCGGCCGGACTCCCTGCGGATGGAACCTGAATAGGCGATAAACCTGGACTACAGACTTGAGTGCTTAGGTAGGCCATGGCTGACACCCTGGTTGGGCTTCCGCTTGAAGGTTGTCGAGTACATGTCGTGTAAATGGCGGTAAGTGGTGAGAGCGTGTGTGAAGAAGTACACCCCTGCAGGGTTAACATCATCTATTCGAATAGCCCCGTCCGCGGTAAAGGACCTCTGGGTTGCCTATACAATTCATAGACAAGTGAAAGTGGATACTCTAAAATACGCAAGATAAGCATGAGTGCTATGGATGGCGTTCTCGTAGGGAGACGGGAGCGGATCCATAGTGGTGTACTGATATGGTGGATATGTGGACTCGTGTGCGCCACCTCGAAAGAGTTACTTGCAGTCATATTTCAGGATAGCCACCGAGTCAAAGCTGGCTTGCTGCAGTTAAACCCCACCATCCCCTTTGTTGATAATGATGCATATGTAGATAGTTCTAATGTAAGTCTTGTTGGGTACACTTGTACTCACGTTTGCTATTTTATGTTTGTAGAGAGACTTTAGTCTCACTAGTAGTTCCACGTGGACTTCGACGTTTAGTTGCTACCTCAGCTACGATCTTGTGCCCTCGGCAGGATCTGGTAGATAGTCAGGATTCTCAACCTTTTTCATTTGTAGATGTCTGGACTCAGACATGTTAAGCTTCCGCTTGTGCTTTGACTTGTGCGATCTGAATGTTGGGTCATGAGACCCATGTTTGTAATATCTCACTCCTCGGAGCCTATTGAATAAATACTTGATTTGTAGAGTCATGTTGTGATGCCATGTTGTATTTGCACATATCGAGCATATTGTGTGTATGTTATTGAAATGCTTGCTATGTGTGGGATCTGACTATCTAGTTCTTTATCCTTGGTAGCCTCTCTTACCGGGAAATATCTCCTAGTGCTTCCACTGAGCCTCCGTAGCTTGCTACTACTCTGGAACACTTAGGTTGGCCGGCATGTGTCTTTCTTCGTTCCTGTGTCTGTCCCTTCGGGGAAATGTCATGCGGTGTCTACCGGAGTCCTGTTAGCTTGCTACAGCCCGGTTTACCGGAGTCCTGCTAGCCCAGTTGCTACAGCCCAGATTCACTCGCTGATGACCGACACATTCGATGCTGGGTCATGTATGCCTGTCCCTGTAAGTTAGTGCCACTTTGGGTTTACAATTAGCCATGTCAGCCCGGGCTCCTTGTCATATGCATGCTAGCGACACTGTCATATACGTGTGCCAAAAGGCGCAAACGGTCCCGGGCCCGGTAAGGCGACACCTGTTGGGATACCGTGCGTGAGGCCGCAAAGTGATATGAGGTGTTACATGCTAGATCGGTGTGGCATTGAGTCGGGGTCCTGACACACTTCCAATGCATTTAGCCTTTAATCTAATCGATATTGATTGACTAATGCACCAATTTGTGCTCTAGTGATAGGCTACATGTCTATCCTTAATTACAGCATGCAACAACCTTCATTTAATCTTATTCTCTCGATGGTCGCATGCACACATAAGTCTGTTACTTTTGGGCGTTAGTTATGCCATGAAGTTCCGGTTCCTCCTGGTCAATGTGTAAATCTCTATATGTACAATCATTCACGGATGTAGGGAGTAGGTTGAGGATTTGAGCGTGAGCGTGTGTGTTGTATCGTGTGTTGTGTGCCGCATGGATGCATGAGTGTTGCGTGCGTACATGTGTATGTGTGAGTGTTGCATGTTGCATGCATGCATGCATGAGGCTTTTACTCTCTCCCATTGACATGTTCATATTTCAAGCTTCATTAAAATGTTGCATGTAAGAATTAAGAGATAACTCACCAATGCGTGTAAAAGTTTTGGTCATTTGTTCCTGGCGCATGCGTTCCAATTAATACGTCTATTAACACAATTTTATTGAGGAAAATGAGCCCATTATAGAGTACTTTCGGGAAAAAATTCTTCGGGCACTCATCATTTACTACTACCTTGGTTGACGGTTTTTTTATTGACCTGTATATAAACCTCCGTCCTGGTTTAATGGTCTCCTTCATACTTAGTGTAAAATTTTGACCGTAAATTTAACAAACAAACTGTCAATGCATGTCATAAAAAACTATACCATTAAAAACTATGTGCAAATACGAATCCAGTGATATGATTTTTGGTGAAATGCATTAACATCTTATTAGTTAAAAAGATGGTCAAAGTTTGATACAAAATACTAGTACTCCTACATTATTGGCGTCGGGTGCCTTGGCCAATGTTTCATCTTGTTGGACACGATGAGCGTAGAGGCATAAGGATAGTATAGATAGGAAGTCTTAGCGATCCATTATTCCCCATCTTGGTCAGAGAGAACTATTCAACTAGTCTTCACAGTGAAGTGACAATACACGATGTAGCAGATGGGACACTTAATTGATAAGTTGAACTAGCGTGTTGGTGGAGCACGCTAGTACTGCCATCATGTTTGCCAGTGGAGCACGCTTCCACAAATACGCCTACGCACCTCTCTCCTCCATTAACTGACATATGGGCCCTCTTGAGGTAGACCCACATGTCATCGGCTTAACTATTTACACTGCAAAGGACGATATATCCTCGTAGTAGTACTAGTAGAATTGACATTTAATGCACTTTCTTCCCCGTCTTTCCCTCTTCTTCCTCCTCTCTTCTTCTTCCCCATCTCTTCTCCATCGTCGGCCGCACACCATTTTCCCCCGCTCAGTTCTCGCCCGCCCACGCCATCTTCCTTGGCAGCTCGCGCGTACCATAACCCCCCGCTCACTGCTTTGCCACACACGCCATCTTCTTCGCTCGCCCACCCGAATCCACTTCCCCGCTTGCTCGCAGGCACCGAAAACCCCAATCACCCAGCACCCTAAAAACCCTATGGCAGAACCGACTGACACGCAGTTCCTCCCCGATGTTCTCTTGGAGCAGATCTGTAATCGTTTGGACCTGCTCAGCACTGTCCGTCTGGCCGCATGCTCGATGTCTTTGTACCATCTACTCGTCTGCAACCGGCCGACCCTTTTCAAGACACCCTGCTTGCGCATGCCTGATCCTCGCGGGTGGCCCAGACACTAACTTGACGATCCTGCGGAGGTTGTCGTGGTGCCCCTCGACATGCTACCACTACCCGTCCACCTGTCCTTCATGCGCGGCCAATATTGGGAAGGCATGAAGGCCAACTAGATCGTCCTTATCCACCAATCCAGTAGTCTATGGCGTCTTGTGGATATCTACACCCAGCGAGAGATCACCCTTCCATCATTGGATACCACCGCCATCGAGCCTCGCGGCCCGGCGGACACTCCTGCCTACTACGCACGAGACACGTCGAGCTTTTGGCTAGACCTCTGTTTGCTGACGGTTGTAATCTGCAAAGTGCCCATACCATCAGAAGACTACATGGATTACAAGCTCATTGCCCTGTTCAACATGGGATTTGTCTATCTGGAATCCGGTCACCATACATGGTTATGGCTCATCATCAATCCTTTTGATCCTCCATTTCTGTCTGATGCTATAGTGCATGATGGCATCATTTACGCGGTCGACACACAGATTGGCTGCCTATACTGGTGGAATCTATCGTCGTGTATTGTTCTATCTTATCTCAGCTTTACCTTATGAATACAACAGCCTGTTGATTGTTACAAATTTAGAATAGATAGTATGTCTATAACCACATCATTGCTATATGTTCCTCTCATTTCCTAGATTTTTATGACCGCACATGTTATTGTTAGAGTTGATATGAGAACAATTCGCATCTAATGATTGTTAGAATAGATATTATGAGTATAACCTCATGATTGCTATATGTTACTCTCATTTCCAGGATTTTTATAACATTATTGCTTAGAGTTGATATGAGAACAGTAGTAAGTGCTATGGTAGAATATGAGTAGGCCCTGTCATAGTTGTTTTCCTCTCATTGTTACATGATGTTTGAACCATCACATATTGCTAGAATATGAAAGCCATTGGCTTATTTTTTTAACTTGAGGTATGATTATGACCACGGCATTGCAATTCTCTGTCTATGATATGTGTCACTGTTATAATAATCTTAATTCCACACATAGTCTAAACATGATTGTATATTTTTGTCCTTTTGGTCTCCAATTTGATTTGTTGCAACAGGCGCAAATGCGATGGCCTTCATGATTCCAGGACCTAGAATTATACCAGTCAATGGTGGTGGTTTATCGCTCGTTCAACTGATGGCGGTCATTTGATGCTCATTCGCACGTACCAAATTGACCAAACCATTTCATCAAACCACATGCAGTACAATGCCCAGGGCATTTGTGACTGTGATGGCTATGGCTGCTTTGTGTTCGAGAAAGATCTCAGCTCCGTTGGGCCAGGCGTATTCAACTGGAGGTGGGTTTATAGCCTCGGCAACCACTCCATGTTCCTCAGGTTGAACTATCCGATCATCCAACCAATCATCAATCATATCACCGGCAATGATTACCGTGCTATGCAACTTCCATTCGCCAGGGGGAGCCGTGTTTACACATCATACCATGGGTTTCATGAATCACCATATCCAAAGATTCGTCGACACAACTTGTTGCTTGATAATCTTCAGTGTGTGAAAGGCATCAAGCTTCCATGCGATGGATGGCTTTTGTAAACCTGACATGCGGCGATATGGTTCATGCCAACAGCAAATATGCACAACTTGATTTGTATTGATATCTAGACTGGGCCATGTATCCTGCTGCTGGAGCATGTCCCTCTTTTGTTGGATATTATGTAATGTTGTTAGTTTGAAGGATAGATACCTTTCTGGGATCAAGTGCATCCTAACTCACCTGCGTAGGATGTACTGATAATGATCATGGAGATGATGTGCAGAAGCCATATATATATATATATATATATATATATATATATATATATATCAATTAGGCTTCAAGTGTGTACTTTTTGGTGAAAGTGTTGTCCAATGGGAATTACATTTTGTATTACTCATGTAGCCTACAAAGTCTGTCGCACAACCTTGTAACTTCTTACTCCATTTCTAAATTTGTACTAGTCCCCTATACCGTATATTGCGCTACTCATACTACTACCTCCCTCCTGGTTTATTGGTCCCCTTCGTTTGTGTCAAATTTTGACCATAAATTTAACTTACTAAATGTTAATGCATGTCACAAAAAATTATATTGTTTCATTCGTAGTTGAACATAGTTTTCAATGGTATAATTTTCAGTGACATGCATTGACATTTTGTTAGTTAAACCTATGGTTAAAATGTGACACTAAATACGACTAGTAAGTAGTACTGTAGTATTACTAGTATACGTCGGTCAAACTATTCATCATGTCCTCACACTGAATTGACGTGACAAGACACTGCACGTGAGGTGACATAAGAGTCCCGGTGGCATGTTCGCGTATTGTGGACTTCAGATTTGGAGTACCACTTATCTGTCGAAATCTTGCATTGATCATACATTGAGTACCATATAACTGGAATTAACCGATGCAAGTCCAAAAAGGATTGGCTGGTGCTGCCGGCTGGCGTCAAGTTTGATCTCACGGATCAGGAGCTGATCGAGCACCTTGAGGCCAAAGTGAGTACTGACAACGCGAGATCTCACCCTCTCATTGATTTTTTCATACCAACCATCGATAGCGATCACGGCATATGCTACACCCATCCTAAGAAACTTCCAGGTGAGACATCGATCGACCGTCTACTTGCACAAATACATTCCTTTATTTATAGCTCTATTTTTCTTTTTAGACGCAAACCTAGTAAAGAAATTACAATTTGACAATTAATAAAAAGTGAAACAAGTGACTGCAACATGCCAAAGATGTTATGAAAATGCCAACTACATACACTAAAACATGTATTCGACAATACTGCATGTGTCACACTGAGTGGCCTAAGCAAGCATTTCTTCAAGCGCAAATCTAGGGCGTTCAAAAGGGGCATGTGTACACATTGCAAGATACAGTCAGAGTGCGGCATGCACGCGATGTGGCACAAGACCCGCAATACCTTGTCGGTGATGGTCAACGGCCGGCAGACAGGCAACAAAAAGGTTCTGATGCTGCACACCAACAAGAACTTCGACGAGCAGAGGACCAACTAGGTGATGCACCAGTACCACCTCGGGGACCTGGAGCAAGAGAAGGAGCGGGAGCTGGTCCTCTGTAAGATTTTCTACCAGACGAACACTAGGGCGAGGATTAAAAAGATTATAAGTTAGCTTGGTATTGGTACTTGTACTACCTAGTCGTTTGCAAGTTGGTATTGTTGTTAACGATCTTTCGGTATGAACTTTGCATTTGCTTCCAACCATCATGTCGAGGGTAGACGTGGGTAGCATAAGCACCTGTCGTTTGAATTCCCATTTCTCCAAAAAAATTACATCTTTGAAGTACACAGGGGATCCATCCAGTTTCACAGGCTGATAGTTGGAACCAGCATGTCTGAACTGGGATGTGGCATGCGAAACCCAGCTGCCAATTGTAAAAGAGAGGTGCAATGTATTTGGGCCTTCCAGAACAGTTAAGTGTCGCGACCTCGATCGTGAAGGACCTCCAATGGACTAAAAAAAGGCATAATCCGTTATTATTAGTTGAAATATGTAAAATATTCCATAATGAAAATAAATATGTAAAATGCAATGAATTTAGTCCGCTTTCACTACCATCGATTTGCATGAAATTCGTCCGTGGAACCACAAGACGGTTGTCCATACAAGCCTAACCGTACGGAACCAACAGGTCCATGGCCGTACACAAGCAAGTGCATGCACTTATTATCACGATGGAAAAATAATGCTGACTTCTGAAACGGTGAAACCCATGAAGTCTTCAACGTACTCAATAAACGAGAGAATTCTGCAAGTACACACTGATAACTGGGATCCAGCAGGTATATTGTTTTTTCAGGTCGAGCAAGTTTCAACTGGGGCGTAGACTGCCCAGGCTTGGTTTTGTTTTTAACAGACCCAGCCCATGACGACAATGGGGCACAAAGAACCAGCAGGTATCTACTGGCCTCTGGCCCACCAGCGTTAGTTTTATTTTGTCTTAGAACATCCGTAGATAGTTTTTTTACTGAATCAAACACACAACCCAGTTCTATTTTCCTCTTGAAACGCCATGTCCTACTTCTGTTTTCTATTCTCTACCTATATTTTTACTAGTTCATATACACGTATTATTATATTGAAAATGCATAAAGTTCCCTTTTCATATTTACATCCTTATTTTTTTTTGTTTTCCCTCACAGCGCTGATTTTTTTACCACTGGTTTTCCCTTAAACCAACTCAATTGTCCCACACCTTATTTTCTTACAAAAACAAAACGATTTTTTTGGCAAATCAATAAGTTCTTAAAAATAATTTGTTATCATTTCTGGATTAAAACAGTTCGGACTCCACCGAAATATGCAAAATAAGGTTGAACTTTTTGACTGTGGTCCTGGGCAGAAATGGGCTGCAATAAATTCCTTAAGAATTAGCAAATGGGATGCAAAGTATTAAAAAATAGCAAATGGGCTCTATGTTATCTGCCATAGATTTGGAGGCTGACTTGTGGGCCTACTAAGTTCATGCGTACACAAGGTTTCTCAAAAAAAGAAACTTAGTCAACAGTCGACTCTACCAGCGTCAGACCGTTAGATGTCAATCTAAAGGCAATCGTGCTTCTTCAGTCTCTGTTCTTCCTGCTCCAGCCGTCCAAACCAGCACTGGCGGAACTGCCTACACCCACCTCCAGTGGTCGGTTGTGCTGCCGGGCAGGCCTCATAGCCCCACCATACTCGCATCCCTGGACTGGCTATCCCTCTACTCACCCATACCTCCTGTTATTCTCCGGCGACGGCAGCCTCACAATGTGGCCGAACAAGTAAACCCTCGTACCCACTCCGCGTGGAAAACAACTGCCGAGTCTTCCTCATCTCTGGGTCGTTCCCTCACTTGGCCTCACTGTCGTCCACCGCCTTGCTGCTCTCGGCGCAGCGTGGTCAATGAACGACATCCATCAGAAAGAGGACTGTGCATGGAGAGGCTGACAGCTGGGTCCATGGCCGCACGCAAGGAAGTGGCTCCTTTTTTGCATGTAGGAAGTGCCTCCTTATTGCATGCAAAATCATGACTCCTCCTCCTGACAGCTGGGACCCATCGGAAGGGCGTCTGTATTTCGCGAAAAAAACATTCCCCCCGCTGACAGCTCGGATCCACCAGCTATTACGCACAAAAATAATGAATAGCCCCGCTGCTAGGTCGGTCCCACCATATTTAGAGGCTGACTTGGGGTCCACTAAGTTGATGCAGACGCAAGGCTTTGTCGACTTAGTAAATATAAATGATTCTCGCTGGGTGACCGTAGGATGTCCATCCAAAGGTCGTCGTGCTTCTTCAACATCTGCTCTGCTTGCTCCTGCCGCTCAAACCAGCGCCGGTCGTGTCACCTGCTCCTGCCTCCCGCGGTCGGCTGTGCTGCCAAGCAGGCCTCACCGCCCGACCCTACTCCCACTGCTGGCCAGGCCTTCTCTCTACTTACCCACACCCCTGTTATTCTCCAGAGAGGACAGCCTCACACCGCAGCCAAACCAGTCAACCCTCATACCCCCCTCCACGTCGGCATCCACTGTTGCTTCCTCCCCGGCTCCGTGTCGTCCGCTCCCTAGGCCTCGCCGTCGTCCACCCCTTTGGTGCTCTCGGCGCGGCATGGTCAATGTGGTCAAGGAACGACTTCCATCAGAAGAGTATTGTACGTGGAGAGGCTTGACAGCTAGGTCCACAGCCGCAGCAAGGAAGTGCAACCTTATTATGCGCAAAATAATGATTCCTCCACCTGACAGCAGGGACCCACTGGACGGGCCATCGTATTTCAAGAAAAAAATGTTTCCCCCCTGACTGCTGGGACCCACCAGCTACATCTTCGCACGCAAGGAAGTGCGTCCATATTACGGGAAACATGATTCTCCCCCTGACTTTTGGGACCCACTAGCTACATCTTCGCACATGGGGAAGTGCCTCCTTATCCTCCCTGACAGTCGGGACCCACCTAGTCGAAGCGTACGTAGCATTGTCATTCTAGTCGTGAACGTGTATGTACATACGATCGGTTTGTCTGCAGGCTGCAGCGATGAACCGTGGCCGAGTAAGAAGGGCACATGTTGTAGTAGAGGCATGGACGTAGCACGTACATGTACCTTTAGCCAGGATGCAAGAAAGCAAATATGGTCACATAAGTACATACGGGCGGGATCTCGAACGCCTACTCGCGCATACGTACGGCCAGGGCTCATGTACATGGAGAGGCAGCAACAACGTCCAATTCATTGGCAGCCAACCCAATGTGCCGGAACAGAGAAAGTGCGTTTTCATGTTCATTGGGAGGCAACGGAATGCGTCGTGTTCATCGGGAGCCAAGTGGCTTGGACAGAACAGCCGAATTGAGGCCTGGCGTAGCGCAGAATGGAGGAAACGGCTTTCTGTTCAACCGCCTACGGTCGAAACGGGGTCATGTTCACCGGGAGGGGTGTGGAGTACCGCAAAATGGAAGAAACGGACTTCTCTTCGACCTCCTACAGTCAAAATGGGGTCCTTTTGATCGGGAGGGGTGTGGTGTACCGCAGAACGTAGGAAACGGACTTGTGTTGGAGCGCTACGGTCGTAACGGGGGTCATGTTCATTGGGAGGGGTGTGGCGTACCGCAAAACGCGACTCTGCGGGCTACCGTTCATCTCCACCGTCGACCTCCTCCAGCCTCCACCTGCGACTGTTCATCCACGGCGTCTCCCTCCTGCCTCCACAAGCTACTGTTCATCCACGGGCTCCTGTTCATCTAGCCTCCACCGCTCCTCCAGAGGCTACTATTCAACCAGCCCACTCCACGGGGTCATGTTCAATCACCCCTCCAAGGGATACTATTCATCCAGCCCTCCACCGGCTACTGTTCAACAAGCCCTCCACCGGCTACTGTTCAACCAGCCCTCTCCATGGGGTCCTGTTCAACCAGCCCTCCACGGGTCCTGTTCATCTAGTGGCAACGGCCTCTACTACCACAGCGTCCTGTTCATCCAACCCCCATCGGGAACTGTTCATCCAACCCCCCCCCCAACAACGCTCATTGTTCATCAATAGGCAGCAGGTTCGATCGACTTCAGGTAGCAGCAGTAGCGAAGGAATCGCTCAATCGGGTTCAGTTAACAGCCAGATCGATCGAACACTCAGGTTCAGTAACGCATAACCTGCAGTGCAATCGCTCGGGTTCAGTTAGAGCCCAATGCCTCACACCCACTCGCGTATGTGTACAAGAGAAACGTGCATCGCTCAGCCCCGACCACCAACCGTAACCGGGAACTCCCTGATATTTTCCTCGTGCTCACTTCTGCCATGGTTTTTTCCGTCCTAGACAGCCCAAAGAATGTCATGCAGCTGCGTCTCCGGCCCGCCCAGGACGAAAAGCCCATTTTTTGTCATGATTTTTTGTCATAGAAGTAGGAGCCCACCAAATCTATGATGATATCGGGTTTTGTCACAATTATCGTCGTAGAAGTGTCATAAGCACGACAGGAAAAAAAAATCGTTTGACCCAAAATGTCATGGATGTGTCTTTTTTTGTAGTCATCATAGGATGGCGACAAATCATTGGATAATAATATGAAGCATAAAGCACCATGTTCAAGTAGCGAGTACATCGGGTTGCGGGGGAGTGGACCACTGAATATAGATGAGGGAAGGTGATGGAGGTGTTGATGAAGATGATGGAGTTGTTGGTGTAGATCACCGTCACACGATGATTGCCCTGGTGGTGTTTTGGTGCCACCGGGAGAGAGGGGGAGAGATCCCCCCTCCTTCTTCTTCCTTGGCCCCCCTAGATGGAAGGAGGGTTTCCCCTCTTGTCCATGGTCTCCATGGCTCCCGGAGGACAGGAGCCCCTCCGAGATTGGATCTATCTCTCTGTTCTCTACTATTTCGCGTTCCTGTCTTCTGGCCAAAAACCGTTTCTTATATTCCCGGAGATCCATAACTCTGACCAGGCTGAAATTTTAGCACGATTTTTTCCCAATTATATCTTTCTTACAGAAAAAGAAGGGGGTCAACCGACTGACGAGATGCTCACAAGCCACCACGGCGCGCTCACCCCCTGGGCACGCCCTAGTAGCTTGTTCCCACCTCAGGCACCATCTTGCGTTGATTCTTCAAAAAAAAATCACATATATTCCAAAATAAATCTCCATAAAATTTTATCGCGTTTGGACATCGTTTGATATGGATATTCTATGAAACAAAAAACATGCAATAAGCAGGAACTGGCACTGGGCACTCGATCAATATGTTAGTCCCAAAAATAATATAAAATGTTGTCAAAAGTATATGAAAATTGTAGAATATTGGCATGAAGCAATCAAAAATTATATATACGACGAAGACGTATCAGCATCCCCAAGCTTAATTCCTACTCTTCCTCGAGCAGGTAAATCATAAATAAGATAATTTTTGATGTGGATTTCTACCTAGCGTAATCTTGATCATATAATCTAATCATGGCATGAATATTAAGACACGAGTAATTCAAAGCAATAGTCTATAATTTGACATAAAGATATCAATACTCAGGCGTCCCAACAAACAATCATCTCTTTTAGAATAAAAACACTAAAGAACGCTATCCCTACAAAATCATATAGCCTTGTAATGCTCCATCTTTTTAACACAAAGTATTTATCAAGTACTACCCCAGTGTCAGCCAAACAATTGGTTCATACTTTTTAACGTGCTTTAGCTTTTTCAACTCCCATGAAGTACATGAGCACAAGCCATGGATATAGCAGTATGGGTGGAATAGAATATGGTGGTAGAGGTTAATATGGATAATAAACGGAAGATAGTCTCACTTTGATGCGACTAATCAACGGTCGATGGAGATGCCCATCAATTGATGTCAATGCAAGGAATAGGGATTGCCATGCAACAGATGCACTAAAGCTATAAGTGTATGAAAGCTCAAATTGAAAACTAAGTGGGTGTGCATCCCGCTTGCTTGCTCATGAATACCACGGGCATTTTTGCTCATGAATACCAGTTGCTGTTTTTTGCTCATGAATACCAGTTGCTGTTTTTTGCTTGTTTTTTGCTTGCTCATGAAAACTAAGTTGTCTTCTAGGCATAAAAAATCTCCAAATGCAGTGAAACTTTTTGGAGATTTTTTATGCCTAGAAGACAACTTGGGAACCAAGGAAGTGCTAGAGGGGGGGGCCCATGGGGCCCAAAAGACACTAGGGCGCGCCAAAGGCCCCTAGCACCCACTACAAAAAAAGACACATCCATGACATTTAGGGATAAACAAAAAAAAATTCTTTCATACTTATGACACTTCTATGACGATAATTGTGACAAAACCCGGTATCCTCATAGATGTGGTGGGCTCCTACTTCTATGACAAAAAATCCTGACAGAAAATGGGCTTTTCATCCTGGGTGGGCCGGAGACACAGCTCCATGACATTCTTTGGGCCGTCCATGACAGAAAAAACCATGGTAGAAGCGAGGGCGAGGAAAATATCGGGGAGTTCCCGGTTACGGTGGATGGTCGGGGCCGAGCGATGCTTGCTACGTCTTGAGCTTGCGTTGGTTTTCCTCGAAGAGGAGAGGGTGATGCAGCAATAGTAGCCTAAGTATTTCCCTTAGTTTTTGAGAACCAAGGTATCAGTCCAGTAGGAGGCTCCTCAAAAGTCCCATGCACCTACACAAACAAACTGAGAACTCGCAACCAACGCAATAAAGGGTGTCAATCCCTTCACGGCCACTTGCGAAAGTGAGATATAATAAAGATAGTATGCTAAGATAAATATATTTTTGGTATTTTGTAATATAGATGCAAAAAGTAAAGATGAAAGTAAAAGTAGATTGGAAGCAAATATGATAAGAGATAGACCCGGGGGCCATAGGTTTCACTAGAGGCTTCTCTCAAGATAGCATAAGTATTACGGTGGGTGAACAAATTACTATCGAGCAATTGATAGAAAAGCACATAGTTATGAGATTATCTAGGCATGATCATGTATATAGGCATCACGTCCATAACAAGTAGACCGACTCCTGCCTGCATCTAATACTATTACTCCACACATCGACCAACTATTGCCTGCATCTAGAGTATTAAGCTCATAAGAAGAGAGTAACGCATTAAGCAAGATGACATGATGTAGAGGGATAAACTCAAGCAATATGATATAAAACTAATCTTGTTATCCTCGATGGCAACAATACAATATGTGCCTTGCAACCCTTTCTGTTACTGGGTAAGGACACCGCAAGATTGAACCCAAAGCTAAGCACTTCTCCCATGGCAAGAATGATCAATCTAGTAGGCCAAACCAAACTGATAATTCGAAGAGACTTGCAAAGATAACTCAATCATACATAAAAGAATTCAGAAAAGATTCAAATATTATTCATAGATAAACTTAATCATAAACCCACAATTCATCGGATCTCGACAAACACACCGCAAAAAGAGTTTACATCGAATAGATCTCCACAAGAGAGGGGGAGAACATTGTATTGAGATCCAAAAAGAGAGAAGAAGCCATCTAGCTAATAACTATGGAACTGTAGGTCTGTGGTAAACTACTCACAACTCATCGGTGGGGCAAGGATGTTGATGTAGAAGCCCTCAGTGGTTGATTCCCCCTCCGGCGGAGTGCCGGCGAAGGCTCCAAGATGGGATCTCATGGATACAGAAGGTTACGGTGGTGGAAATTGTGTTTCGTGGTGCCCCTGGATGTTTTCGGGATACGTAGGTATATATAGGAGGAAGAAGTACGTCGGTGGCCGCCCGATGGGCCCACGAGACAGGGGGGCGCGCCCTACAGGGGGGCGGCCTCCTATCTTGTGGATCCCTCGGCTGCTTCTTGACTTACACTCCAAGCTCTCCGGATCACGTTCGTTCCAAAAATCACGCTCTCGAAGGTTTCATTCCGTTTGGACTCCGTTTGATATTCCTTTTCTTCGAAATACTGAAATAGGCAAAAAAACAGCAATATGGGATGGGCCTCCGGTTACTAGGTTAGTCCCAAAAATGATATAAATGTGTAAAATAAACCCATAAACATCCAAAAGGGGTAATATAATAGCATGGAACAATAAAAAATTATAGATACGTTAGAGACGTATCAAGCATCCCCAAGCTTAATTCCTGCTCGTCCTCGAGGAGGTAAATGATAAAAAGAGAATTTTTGATGTGGAATGCTACCTAGCATAATTCAAAATGTAATTTTCTTTATTGTGGCATGAATGTTCAGATCCAAATGAATACAAAATAAAAGTTCATATTGACATAAGAAATAGTAATACTTCAAGCATACTAATCAAAGTAATCATGTCTTCTCAAAATAACATGGCTAAAGAAAGTTATCCCTACAAAATCATATAGTCTGGTTGTTGCTCTATCTTCATCACACAAAGTATTTAATCATGCACAACCCCGATGACAAGCCAAGCAATTGTTTCATACTTTAATAATCTCAAACTTTTTCAACTTTCACGCAATACATGAGCGTGAGCCATGGAAATAGCACTATATGGAGAAGACAAAAAAAGGAGAAGATAGTCTCACATCAACTAGGCATATCAACGGGCTATGGAGATGCCCATTAATAGATATCAATGTGAGTGAGTAGGGATTGCCATGCAACGGATGCACTAGAGCTATAAATATATGAAAGCTCAACAAAAGAAACTAAGTGGGTGCGCATCCAACTCGCTCGCTCATGAAGACCTAGGGCACTTTGAGGAAGCCCATCATTGGAATATACAAGCCAAGTTCTATAATGAAAAATTCCCACTAGTATATGAAAGTGACAACATATGAGACTCTCTATCATGAAGATCATGGTGCTCTTTTGAAGCACAAGTGTGGAAAAAGAGATAGTAGCATTGTCCCTTCTCTCTTTTTCTCTCATTTTATTATTTTTTTTCTTTTCTTTTCTTTTCTTTTCTTTGGCCTTCTTTTTTTTCTTCTTTTTGGCCTTTCTCTTTTTTTTCTATTTTTTCTTTTTTTTCTTTTTGTAAAGTCCGAAGTCTCATCCCGACTTGTGGGGGAATCATAGTCTCCATCATCCTTTCCTCACTAGGACAATGCTCTAATAATGAAGATCATCACACTTTTATGGATTTACAACTCAAAGTAGAACAAGATATGACTCTATATGAATGCCTCCGGCGGTGTACCGGGATATGCAATGAATCAAGAGTGACATGTATGAAAATTATGAAGGTGGCCTTGCCACAAATACAATGTCAACTACGTGATCATGCAAAGAGCAATATGACAAAAGTAATGCGTGTCATATGAATGGAACGGTGGAAAGTTTCATGGAAATATATCTCGAAATGGCTATGGAAATGCCATAATAGGTAGGTATGGTGGCTGTTTTGAGGAAGGAGTATGGTGGGTGTATGGTACCGGCGAAAGTTGCACGGTACAAGAGAGGCTAGCAATGGTGGAAGGGTGAAAGGGTGCGTATAATCCATGGACTCAACATTAATCAAAAGAACTCATGCACTTATTGCAAAAATTTAGAAGTCATCAAAAACCAAAGCACTATGCCCATGCTCCTAGGGGGATAGATTGGTAGGAAAAGACCATCGCTCGTCCCCGACCGCCACTCATAAGGAAGACAATCAATAAATAAAATTGTGCTCCAACTTAATCACAAAGCGGTTCACCATACGTGCATGCTATGGGAATCACAAACTTCAACACAAGCATTCTTTAAATTCATAATCACCCAACTAGCATAACTTTAATATTACTACCTCCATATCTCGAAACAATTATCAAGCATCAAATTGATCATAGCATCCAATTCACTTTCTATGATAGTTTTTATTATACTCAACTTGGATGCTCATCATTCTAGGACCAATTTTATGACCATAGCAAAAACCATGATGTTCTAAAAGACTCTCAAAATAATATAAGTGAAGCATGAGAGACTAGCAATTTCTTCAAAATTAAGACACCACCGTGCTCTAAAAGATATAAGTGAAGCAGTAGAGCAAAAACTATCAAGCTCAAAAGATATAAGTGAAGCACATAGAGTATTCTAGAAAATTCTAATCAAATAGGCTTCTCCCAAAAGGTGTGTACAGCAAGGATGATTGTGGTAAACTAAAAAGCAAAGACTAATATAATACACGACGCTCCAAGCAAAATACATATCATGTGGCGAATAAAAATATAGCTCCAAGTAAAGTTACCAATGAACGAAGACGAAAGACGGGATGCCTTACCGGGGCATCCCCAAGCTTAGGATTTTGGCTATTATTGAATATCTTGGGGTGCCTTGGGCATCCCCAAGCTTAGGCTCTTTCCACTCCTTATTCCATAGTCCATAAAAGCTTTTCCCAAAACTTGAAAACTTCACAACACAAAACTCAACAGGAAATCTTATAAGCTCCGTTAGTGAAAGAAAACAAAACCACCACATAAGGTACTGCAATGAACTCATTCTTTATTTATTTTGGTGTTAAACATACTGTATTACAACTTCCTTATGGTTTATAAATTAATTTACTAGCCATAGATGCATTGAAATAAGCAAACAGCACACGAAAAACAGAATCTGTCAAAAACAGAACAGTCTGTAGCAATCTGTAACTAACACAAACTTCTGGAACTCTAAAACTCCTACCAAAATAGTAAGTCCTTGACAATTTGTTTATTGAACAGCAGGAAAAAAATCAACGCAAAATCACGTTCCTGTGATTTAACAAAATTATATTGGTGCGTGCAAAGTTTCTGTTTTTCAGCAGAATCAAATCAACTATCATCGTAGGTTATCCTATAGGTTCTACTTGGCACAAACACTAATTAAAAGATAAAAACACATCTAAACAGAAGGTAGATGCAAGATTTATTACTAAACAGGAGCAAAAACAAAAAACATAAAGTAAATTGGGTTGCCTCCCAACTAGCGCTATCGTTTAACGCCCCTAGCTAGGCATAAAAACAAGGATAGATCTAATGAGTGCCATCTTTGGCACTAAATTCATAAGTAGCACGCATGATAGATTCATAAGGTAATTTGATTTTCTTTCTTGGAAAGTGCTCCATGCTTTTCTTTAAGGGAAATTGGAATCTAATATTCCCTTCCTTCATATCTATAATCGCACCAATCGTTCTAAGGAAAGGTCTACCAAGAATAATAGGGCAAGAAAGATTGCAATCTATATCAAGAACGATAAAATCTACGGGCACCAAATTTCTATTTGCAACAATAAGAACATCATTGATCCTTCCCATTGGCTTTTTAATGGTGGAATACGCAAGGTGCAAACTTAAAGAGCAATCATCAAGATCATGGAAACCTAGAATATCACATAAAGTTTTCAGAATCGTGGAAACACTAGCACCCAAATCACACAAAGCAAAACACTCATAATCTTTAATTCTAATCTTTATAGTAGGTTCCCACTCATCATTAAGTTTTCTAGGTATAGAAACTTCCAAATTAAGTTTTTCATCATAAGATTGCATCAAGGCATCAACAATATGTTTGGTAAAGGCTTTATTTTTACTATAAGCATGAGGAGAATTAACAACGGATTGCAAAAAGGAAATACAACCTTCTAAAGAACAATTATCATAATCAAAATCATTGAAATCCGAGATAGTGGGTTCAATATTATTAGAAGTTGAGGATTCTCCAATCTAACTTTTACCAAATTTAGCATTAAGATCTAAAGATTCCGAATTCTTGGGACGCCTTCTAGGCAAAGTTGATTCATCATCAGTCCCATAATCATCAAAATTCATATTGCAAAACATAGATCTAATAGGGGACGCATCAATAACTTTCAGATCCTCATCATTATTTTCATGGAAACTAGAAGAACACGCTTTTATAAAGCTATCTCTTTTAGCACGCAATCTAGCAGTTCTTTCCTTACACTCATCAATGGAAATTCTCATTACTTTGAGAGACTCATTGATATCATGCTTAGGAGGAGAAGATCTAAGTTTAAGAGAATCAACATCAAGTGAAAGTCTATCAACGTTCCTAGCCAAATCATCAACTTTGAGCAATTTTTTTTCAAGCAAAGCATTAAAATTCTTTTGAGAAATCATAAATTCTTTCACACTATTCTCAAAATCAGAGGACATCTTATTAAAATTACCATAAGAATTATTGTAGGAATTTCCATAATTATTATAGGAATTACTAGGGAACGGTCTAGCATTAAAGTTTCCTCTATAAGCATTGTTTCCAAAACTATTCCTACCAACAAAATTCACATCCATAGATTCATTATTATTCTCAATCAAGGAAGACAAAGGCATATCATTGGGATCAAGAGGAGTATTTTTAGTAGCAAAAAATTTCATAAGTTCATCCATCTTTCCACTCAAAACATTGATTTCTTCTATAGCATGCACTTTTTACTAGAAGATCTTTCGGTGTGCCATTGAGAATAATTAGACATAATATTATCAAGTAGTTTTGTAGCATCTCCTAACGTAATTTCCATAAACGTACCTCCCGCGGCTGAATCTAAGAGATTTCTAGAAGCAAAGTTCAGACCGGCATAAAAGTTTTGTATGATAATCCATAAATTCAAACCATGAATAGGGCAATTGTGAAGCATCAATTTCATTCTTTCCCAAGATTGGGCAACAGGCTCATGATCAAGTTATTTAAAATTCATAATATCATTCCTAAGAGTGATGATCTTAGCGGGAGGAAAATACTTAGAGATAAAAGCATCTTTGCACTTGTTCCAAGAATCAATACTATTTTTAGGCAAAGACAAAAATCAAACTTTAATACGATCTCTAAGTGAAAACGGAAATAAATTCAATTTGACAATATTGTTATCCGTATCTTTCTTCTTTTGCATATCACACAAATCAACAAAGTTGTTTAGATGGGTAGCGGCATCTTCACTAGGAAGGCCGACGAATTGGTCTTTCATAACAAGATTCAGCAAAGCGGTATTGATTTCACAAGACTCAACATCATTAAGAGGAGCAATCGGAGTAATAAAGAAATCATTGTTATTGGTATTCGAGAAATCACACAATTTGGTATTATCTTGCGCCATGGCAATAAGTAATCCAACACACAAGCAAACAGAAAAAGGCAAGCGAAAGGAGAGGAGGAGATTGGGAAAGAGAGGGCGAATAAAACAGCAAGGGTGAAGTGGGGGAGAGGAAAACGAGAGGCAAATGGAAAATAATGTAAATGCGAGGGAGATGGGTTTGTGATGGGTACTTGGTATGTCTTGACTTGAGCGAAGACCTCCCCGGCAATGGCACCAAAAATCCTTCTTGCTACGTCTTGAGCTTGTGTTGGTTTTCCTCGAAGAGGAGAGGGTGATGCAGCAATAGTAGCGTAAGTATTTCCCACAGTTTTTGAGAACCAAGGTATCAATCCAGTAGGAGGCTCCACAAAAGTCCCACGTGCTACCTCTTCAGCACTGCGTTGGATTTCCCCGAAGAGGAGAGGATGATGCAGCAAAGTAGCATAAGTATTTCCCTCAGTTTTTGAGAACCAAGGTATCAATCCAGTAGGAGACCACGCACAAGTCCCTCGTACCTACACAAAACGATAGCAACTCACAACCAACGCTTAGGGGTTGTCAATCCCTTCACGGTCATTTACGAGAGTGAGATCTAATAGAGATAATATTTTTGGTATTTTTGATAGATAGATGCAAAGTAAAAACAAAGCAAGTAAATAAAGTGATAGAGATTGATATGATGAGAAAAGACCCGGGGGCCATAGGTTTCACTAGTGGCTTCTCTCAAGAGCATAAGTATTCTACGGTGGGTGAACAAATTACTATTGAGAAATTGACAGAATTGAGCATCGTTATGAGTATATCTAGGCAATGATCATGTATATAGGCATCACGTCCAAAACAAGTAGATCGAAACGATTCTGCATCTACTACTATTACTCCACTCATCGACCGCTATCCAGCATGCATCTAGAGTATTAAGTAAAAAGAGAGTAACTCCGTAAGCAAGATGACATGATGTAGAGGGATAAATTCATGCAATATGATAAAAACCCCATCTTGTTATCCTCGATGGCAACAATACAATACGTGCCTTGCTGCCCCTTCTGTCACTGGGTAAGGACACCGCAAGATTGAACCCAAAGCTAAGCACTTCTCCCATGGCAAGAACTACCAATCTAGTTGGCCATACCAAAAAGGATAATTCGAAGAGACTTGCAAAGATAACTCAATCATACATAAAAGAATTCAGAGAAGAATCAAATATTTTCCATAGATAATACTGGATCATTAACCCACAATTCATCGGTCTCAACAAACACACCGCAAAAAGAAGATTACATCGAATAGATCTCCACGAGAGAGGGGGAGAACATTGTATTGAGATCCAAAAAGAGAGCAGAAGCCATCTAGCTACTAGTTATGGACCCGAAGGTCTGAAGTAAACTACTCACACTTCATCGGAGGGGCTATGGTGATGATGTAGAAGCCCTCCGTGGTGGATGCCCCCTCCGGCGGAGCTCCGGAACAGGCCCCAAGATGGGATCTCGTGGATACAGAAGGTTGCGGCAGTGGAATTAGGTTTTTGGCTCCTGTTCTGATCATTCGGGGATACGTAGGTATATATAGGAGGAAGGAGTATGTCGGTGGAGCTCCGACGGGCCCACAAGGTAGGGGGGCGCGCCCTCCACCCTCGTGACCTCCTCGGGCACTACTTGGAGTAGGTTCCAAGTCTCCTGGATCACGTTCGGTTGGAAAATCACGATCCCGAAGGTTTCATTCCGTTTGGACTCCGTTTGATATTCTGTTTCTTCGAAATACTGAAAAAGGCAAAAAACAACAATTCTGGACTGGGCCTCTGGTTAATAGGTTAATCCCAAAAGTAATATAAAAGTGGAAAATAAAGCCCAATATAATCCAAAACAGTAGATAAAGTAGCATGGAGCAATCAAAAATTATAGATACGTTGGAGACGTATCAGGCATCCCCAAGCTTAATTCCTGCTCGTCCTCGAGTAGGTAAATGATAACAAAGAATTTTTGATGCGGAGTGATACTTTGGCATAATTTCAATGTAAATCTTCTTAATTGTGATATGAATATTCAGATCCGAAAGATTCAAGACAAAAGTTCATATTGACACAAAAATAATAATACTTCAAGCATACTAATCAAAGCAATCATGTCTTCTCAAAATAACATGGCAAAAGAAAGTTCATCCCTACAAAATCATATAGTTAGGCTATGCTTCATTTTCGTCACACAAAGATGTTCCCAACTTCTATACCTCCGATGACAAGCCAAGCAATTGTTTCATACTTAAATAATCTCAAACTTTTTCAACCTTCACGCAATACATGAGCGTGAGCCATGGATATAGCACTATGGGTGGAATAGAATATGATGATGGGGATTGTGTGGATAAGACAAAAAAGGAGAAAGTCTCACATTGACGAGGCTAATCAACGGGCTATGGAGATGCCCATCAATTGATGTCAACATGAGGAGTAGGGATTGCCATGCAACGGATGCACTAGAGATATGAATGCTCAACAAAAGAAAACTAGTGGGTGTGCATCCAACTCGCTTGCTCATGAAGACCTAGGGCATTTGAGGAAGCCCATCGTAGGAATATACAAGCCAAGTTCTATAATGAAAAATTCCCACTAGTATGAAAAGACAACTTATGAGACTCACTACATGAATAAGAAGGTGCTACTTTGAAGCACAATATATGAGACTCACTACATGAAGAACAAGGTACTACTTTGAAGCACAAGTGTGGAAAAAGAGATAGTAGCATTGCCCTTTTTTATTTTCTTTTTTTGGGCCTTTCTTTTTTTTTGGCCTTTCTCCTTTTTTTATTTGGGCAATGCTCTAATGATGATGATCATCACACTTCTATTGATTACAACTCGAAACTTAGAACAAGATATGACTCTATATGAATGCCTCGGGCGGTGTACCGGGATGGTGCAATGAATCAAGAGTGACATGTATGGAAAATAATGCATGGTGGCTTTGCCACAAATACGATGTCAACTACAAGATCATGCAATGGCAATATGACAAAAGTAATGCATGTCATGATGATGATGGTGGAAGTTGCATGGCAATATATATCGGAATGGCTATGGAAATGCCATGATAGGTAGGTATGGTGGCTGTTTTGAGGAAGATATAAGGAGGTTTATGTGTGATAGAGTATATCGTATCACGGGGTTTGGATGCATCGGCGAAGTTTGCGCCAACTCTCAAGGTGATAAAGGGCAATGCACGGTACCGAAGAGGCTAGCAAAGGTGGAAAGGTGAGAGTGCGTATAATCCATGGACTCAACATTAGTCAAAAGAACTCAAACACTTATTGCAAAAATTTAGAAGTCATCAAAAATTCAAGTACTACGCGCATGCTCCTAGGGGGATAGATTGGTAGGAAAAGACCATCGCTCGTCCCCGACCGCCACTCATAAGGATGCACAAGCCAGGTACACTTCATGTTTCAAATTTGTTACACAACTTTAACCATATGTGCATGCTACGAGACTTGCAAACTTCAACACAAGTATTTCTCAAATTCATAATCACCCAACTAGCACGACTTTGATATTATCACCTCCATATCTCAAAACAATTATCAAGCATCAAACATATCTTAGTGTTAAATTCACTCAAAATAAAGTTTCACATATCTTGAACACCAAGTATATTAACATTAAGCAAATTACCATGCTATTAAAGACTCTCAAAATAATCTAAGTGAAGCATGAGAGATCAATAGTTTCTTTAAAACAAATCCACCATCGTGCTCTAAAAGATCTAAGTGAAGCACTAGAGCAAAAATTATCACGCTCAAAAGATATAAGTGAAGCACCATGAGCAAAACTATCAAGCTCAAAAGATATAAGTGAAGCAAATAGAGTATTCTAACAAATTCCAAATCATGTATGGCTCTCTCAAAAGATGTGTACAGCAAGGATGATTGTTGTATACTAACAAGCTAAGACACAAATAATACAAGACGCTCCAAGCAAAACACATATCATGTTGGTGAATAAAAATATAGCTCCAAGTAAATTACCGATGGAAGTGGACGAAAGAGGGGATGCCTTCCAGGGCATCCCCAAGATTTGACTTTTTGGTGTCCTTGGATTATCTTGGGGGTGTCATGGGATTCCCCAAGCTTATGCTCTTGCCACTCCTTGTTCCATAATCCATCAAAAGAATTCACCCAAAACTTGAAAACTTCACAACACAAAACTCAACAGAAATCTTGTGAGCTCCGTTAGAGAAAGAAAACAAAAGACTACTTCAAGGTACTGTAATGAACTCATTATTTATTTATATTGGTGTTAAACCTACTGTATTCCAACTTCTCTATGGTTTATAAACTAATTTACTAGCCATAGATTCATCAAAATAAGGAAACAACACACGAAAAACAGAATCTGTCAAAAATAGAACAGTCTGTAGAAATTTGTACCTAACGCAAACGTCCTGTAAAATTTGTTTATTGATCAGCAGCAAAAAGAATCAACGCAAAAGCACGTTCCTGTGATTTATCATAACTAACTTCGTGCGCCCAAAGTTTCTGTTTTTCAGCAGAATCAAATCAACTATCATCGTAGGTTATCCTATAGGTTCTACTTGGCACAAACACTAATTAAAACATAAAACTACATCCAAACAGAAGGTAGATGGATTATTTATTCCTAAACAGAAGCAAAAACAAAAAACACAAAACACAAAATAAAATTGGGTTGCCTCCCAACAAGCGCTATCGTTTAACGCCCCTAGCTAGGCATAAAAGCAAGGATAGATCTAGGTATTGCCATCTTTGGTAGCAATCCATAAGTGGATCTCATGATAGATTCATATGGTAATTTTATTTTCTTTCTAGGGAAGTGTTCCATACCCTTCTTTAAGGGAAATTGGAATCTAATATTCCCTTCCTTCATATCAATAATTGCACCAATCGTTCTAAGGAAAGGTCTACCAAGAATAATATGACATGAAGGATTGCAATCTATATCAAGAACGATAAAATCTACGGGCACATAATTCCTATTTGCAACAATAAGAACATCATTAATTCTTCCCATAGGTTTTTTAATAGTGGAATCCGCAAGATGCAAGTTTAGAGAGCAATCATCAAAATCACGGCAATCTAGCAAATCACATAAAGTTTTGGGAATAGTAGAGACACTAGCACGCAAATCACACAAAGAATGAAACTCAAAATCTTCAATTTTAATTTTAATAGTAGGTTCCCATTAATCATAGAGTTTTCTAGGGATAGAAACTTTCAACTCAAGTTTTTCTTCATAAGATTGCATCAAAGCATCAACAATATGTTCGGTAAAGGCCTTATTTTGACTATAAGCATGAGGAGATTCTAGCACGGATTGCAACAAGGAAATACAATCAATCAAAAAGCCATTTTCATAATTAAATTCCTTGAGATCCAAAATAGTGGGTTTAGCAACATCACGGTTTTTATTTATTTCAATCCCACTTTCATCAATTTCATCATCAAGATCTAGAAACTCTGAATTCTTAGAACGCCTTATAGGTAAAGGAAGATAATCTTCATATTCATCAAGATTCATATTGCAAAACAAAGATTTAATGGGGGACACATCAATAACTTTTAGATCTTAATCTTGATTTTCATAGGAATTGGAAGAACACGCTTTAATAAAGGCATCTTTGGAAGCACGCATCCTAGCGGTTCTTTCCTTGCACTCATCAATGGAAATTCGCATGGCTTTGAGAGACTCATTGATATCATGCTTAGGAGGAATAGATCTAAGCTTTGAAGAATCAATTTCAAGAGATATTCTATCAACGTTCCTAGCCAAATCATCAACTTTAAGCAATTTCTCTTCAAGCAAAGCATTAAAATTCTTTTGTGAATTCATAAACTCTTTAAAACTACTCTCAAATTCAGAGGGCATCTTATTAAAATTTCCATAAGAGTTATTGTAGGAATTTCCATAATTATTAGAAGGATTACTAGGATAAGGATTAGGATTAAAATTCCCTCTATAAGCGTTGTTTCCAAAACTATTCCTACCAACAAAATTCACATCCATAGATTCATTATTATTCTCAAGCAAAGTAGATAAAGGCATATCATTGGGATCAAGAGGAGTATTTTTAGGAGCAAACATCTTCATAAGTTCATCCATCTTTTCACTCAAAACATTGATTTCTCCTATAGCATGCACTTTCTTACTAGAAGATCTTTCGGTGTGCCATTGAGAATAATTAGCCATAATATTATCAAGCAATTTGGTAGCATCCCCTAACGTAATTTCCATAAAAGTGCCTCCCGCGGCCGAATCTAAAAGATTTCTAGAAGCAAAATTCAATCCGGCATAAAAATTTTGTATGATCATCCATAAATTCAAACCATGAGTAGGGCAATTGCGAAGCATTAATTTCATTCTTTCCCAAGATTTGGCAACATGCTCATGATCAAGTTGTTTAAAATTCATGATGTCGTTCCTAATTGTGATAATCTTAGCGGGAGGAAAATACTTAGAGATAAAAGCATCTTTGCACTTGTTCCAAGAATCAATACTATTTTTAGGCAAAGATGAAAACCAAACTTTAGCACAATCTCTAAGTGAAAACGGAAATAACTTCAATTTGACAATATTGTTATCCGTATCTTTCTTCTTTTGCATATCACACAAATCAACAAAATTGTTTAGATGAGTAGCGGCATCTTCACTAGGAAGGCCGGCGAATTGATCTTTCATAACAAGATCCAACAAAGCGGTATTGATTTCACAAGACTCATCATTATTAAGAGGAGCAATCGGAGTACTAAGGAAATCATTATTATTGGCATTCCAGAAATCACACAATTTGGTATTATCTTGCGCCATGGCAACAAGTAATCCAACACACAAGCAAACAGAAAGGCAAAGGGAAAAAGGCAAACGGGAAAGAGAGGAGGAGATTGGGAAAGAGAAGGAAAATAAATGGGCAAGGGTGAAGTGGGGGAGAGGAAAACGAGAGGCAAATGGAAAATAATGTAATGCGAGAGATAGGGACTGCGATGGGTACTTGGTATGGTTGACTTGCTTGCGTGAGCCTCCCAGGCAACGGCGCCAGAAATTCTTCTTGCTACCTCTTGAGCACTGCCTTGGATTTCCCCGAAGAGGAGAGGATGATGCAGCAAAGTAGCATAAGTATCTCCCTCAGGTTTTGAGAACCAAGGTATCAATCCAGTAGGAGACCACGCACAAGTCCCTCGTACCTACACAAAACGATAGCAACTCGCAACCAATGCTTAGGGGTTGTTAATCCCTTCAAGGTCACTTACGAGAGTGAGATCTGATAGAGATAATATTTTTGGTATTTTTGATAGATAGATGCAAAGTAAAAAGTAAAGGCAAAGTAAAAACAAAGCAAGTAAATAAAGTGATAGAGATTGATATGATGAGAATAGACCCGGGGACCATAGGTTTCACTAGTGGCTTCTCTCAAGAGCATAAGTATTCTACGGTGGGTGAACAAATTACTATTGAGCAATTGACAGAATTGAGCATAGTTATGAGTATATCTAGGCAATGATCATGTATATAGGCATCACGTCCAAAACAAGTAGATCGAAACGATTCTGCATCTACTACTATTACTCCACTCATCGACCACTATCCAGCATGCATCTAGAGTATTAAGTGAAAATAGAGTAACACCGTAAGCAAGATGACATGATGTAGAGGGATAAATTCATGCAATATGATAAAAAAACCCCATCTTGTTATCCTCGATGGCAACAATACAATACGTGCCTTGCTGCCCCTTCTGTCACTGGGTAAGGACACTGCAAGATTGAACCCAAAGCACTTCTCCCATTGCAAGAACTACCAATCTTATTAGCCAAACCAAAAAGGAGAATTCGAAGAGACTTGCAAAGATAACTCAATCATACATAAAAGAATTTAGAGAAGAATCAAATATTTTCCATAGATAATACTGGATCATAAACCCACAATTCATCGGTCTCAACAAACACACCGCAAAAAGAAGATTACATCGAATAGATCTCCACAAGAGAGGGGGAGAACATTGTATTGAGATCCAAAAAGAGAGAAGAAGCCATCTAGATACTAGCTATGGACCCGAAGGTCTGAAGTAAACTACTCACACTTCATCAGAGGGGCTATGGTGATGATGTAGAAGCCCTCCGTGGTGGATGCCCCCTCTGGCGGAGCTCCGGAACATGCCCCAAGATGGGATCTCATGGATACAGAAGGTTGCGGCGATGGAATTAGGTTTTTGGCTCCTATTCTGATCGTTCGGGGATAGGTAGGTATATATAGGAGGAAGGAGTACGTCGGTGTAACTCCGAGGGGCCCATGAGGTAGGGGCGCCCCTAGGGGGGCACGCCGTCCACCCTCGTGACCTCCTCGGGCACTACTTGGAGTAGGGTCCAAGTCTCCTGGATCACGTTCGGTTGGAAAATCACGATCCCGAAGGTTTCATTCCGTTTGGACTCCGTTTGATATTCTGTTTCTTCGAAATACTGAAAAAGGCAAAAAATAGTAATTCTGGGTTGGGCCTCCGGTTAATAGGTTAGTCCCAAAAGTAATATAAAAGTGGAAAATAAAGCCCAATATAGTCCAAAACAGTAGATAAAGTAGCATGGAGCAATCAAAAATTATAGATACGTTGGAGATGTATCACCGTGCACCTACACAAACAAACTGAGAACTCGCAACCAACGCAATAAAGGGGTTGTCAATCCCTTCACGGCCACTTGCGAAAGTGAGATCTAATAAAGATAGTATGATAAGATAAATATATTTTTGGTATTTTATAATGTAGATGTAAAAAGTAAAGATGCAAATAAAAGTAGATTGGAACCAAATATGATAAGAGATAGACCCGGGGGCCATAGATTTCACTAGAGGCTTCTCTCAAGATAGCATAAGTATTACGGTGGGTGAACAAATTACTGTCAAGAAATTGATAGAAAAGCGCATAGTTATGAGATTATCTAGGCATGATCATGTATATAGGTATCACGTCCATAACAAGTAGACCGACTCCTGCCTGCATCTACTACTATTACTCCACACATCGACCGACTCCTGCCTACATCTAGAGTATTAAGTTCATAAGAACAGAGTAATGCATTAAGCAAGATGACATGGTGTAGAGGGATAAACTCAAGCAATATGATATAAACCCCATCTTGTTATCCTCGATGGCACCAATACAATACCTGCCTTGCAACCCTTTCTGTCACTGGGTAAGGACACCGCAAGATTGAACCCAAAGCTAAGCACTTCTCCCATGGCAAGAAAGATCAATCTAGTAGGCCAAACCAAACTGATAATTCGAAGAGACTTGCAAAGATAACTCAATCATACATAAAAGAATTCAGAAAAGATTCAAATATTATTCATAGATAAACATAATCATAAACCCACAATTCATTGGATCTCGACAAACACACCGCAAAAAGAGTTTACATCGAATAGATCTCCACAAGAGAGGGGGAGAACATTGTATTGAGATCCAAAAAGAGAGAAGAAGCCATCTAGCTAATAACTATGGACCCATAGGTCTGTGGTAAAATACTCACAACTCATCGGAGGGGCAAGGATGTTGATGTAGAAGCCCTCCGTGGTTGATTCCCCCTCCAGCAGAGTGCCGGCGAAGGCTCCAAGATGGGATCTCGCGGATACAGAAGGTTACGGTGGTGGAAATTGTGTTTCGTGGTGCCCTAGGATGTTTTTGGGGTACGTAGGTATATATAGGAGGAAGAAGTACGTCGGTGGCCGCCCGAGGGGCCCACGAGACAGGGGGCGCGCCCTATAGGGGGGTGCGGCCTCCTCTCTCGTGGAGCCCTCAGCTACTTCTTGACTTGCACTCCAAGCTCTCCGGATCACGTTCGTTCCAAAAATCACGCTCCCGAAGGTTTCATTCTGTTTGGACTCCGTTTGATATTCCTTTTCTTTGAAATTGAAATAGGCAAAAAAAACAGCAATATGGGTTTGTCCTCCGATTAGTAGGTTAGTCCCAAAAATGATATAAATGTGTAAAATAAATCCCATAAACATCCAAAAGGGGTAATATAATAGCATGGAACAATCAAAAATTATAGATACGTTGGAGACGTATCAATGCTTGTTTCTCTCATACGTACGCGTGTGTGTGCACTACAGGGTACGCGTTACTGAACCCGAGCGATCGATCGATCCCTTCACTACTACTGCTAACTGAAGTCGATCGAACACTGCTGCCTCCTTCCCTTGATGAACAGTGAGCATTGTTGGGGGGTTTGGATGAACAGTTCCATGTGGGGGGTTGGATGAACAGGACCCCGTGTGTCGGATCTCGGGTTCTGGCAAAACCCTTGAGGTTCGAACACTTGGGGTGAGCACGAAGATCTCTCCCTACCTAATCACGGCCTCACTCTCACCGCGACCTCAAAGCTTAGCGCGTCGAACCCACATAAAGAGAGACACGAGAGTTTATACTAGTTCCGGGCCACCGATGAGGTGTAATACCCTACTCCAGTGTGGTGTGGTGGATTGCCTCTTGGGCTGAGGATGAACAGTTACGAGGGAAGAACAACCTCCTGAGGAGGGGTGCTCTTGTGCTTGGTGAACTTGTGTGGTTGAGGGTGATCTGAATGATCCGTCCCGGATGAGATCGAGCTACCCCCTACTATGGTGGTGGCTAGTCCTATTTATAGAGGCCCTGGTCCTCTCCCCAAATATTGAGCGGGAAGGGATCCAACAATGGCCAAATTCGATGGGAGACAACTAGTACAAGTTATCCTGACTAAAGGTGGTCTTCACGTGCCAAAGGATCTAGTGGTGACGCTGTCTTGGGCTCCACGGTGACCTCCGTCCTATCATCCTGCTGGTCTTGGTCTGGTTGCACCGATATGGAAACCTTTGCCTAATGCCTCAGGACTCCTCGCCTGCGCTTGCCCCTTTAGCACCAAAGAGGAAGCGAGGACATTGCGCGTGCTAGCGCCCGCCTGGCACCGGTCGTCATGGCTTGCATCATAGAAACCTCGCGAGGTGTCCCTTGCCTTGATCTCTCCACCCCTTGCGAGCCAGCCTGGTGAGGCCATCCTGAGGAGGTCTTGTGTCATCCCCCTCGCGAGGCTTGGCCCCTCATGAGGGTCTTGAGTGTTTGCTGGTGAAGATGGGCCGTATAGGGCCGCTGGTGGAGCCATGCTGTGGGCCGCAGGCAGGCAAGTCTAGGGACCCCCATTCCCAGGACGCCGACAGTAGCCCCCGGGCCCAAGGCGCGCTCGGACTTGGCTTCAAGGCGAAGCCAAAGGGCAAGTGTGGAGCGTCGCGGGCTCCAACAGCCTGTGGACCCGCTAGACGCGTGGCGATTGATTGGACGTGGGCGTCTTCGCTTCCCCACGCTGCCTCTACAACTGCCCGACTTGACGAGTCCCTGCTGCATCCAGGGAAAAATCATCATTACCTGTGATCGTGGGGATCTCCGGTTGGTCTTTGTTGCAGGCAGCGCAGCCTAGCCCGCGGGTAGCAGACGTTTGCCCACGCGCGCGGCTTGGGCAGGCGGTGCACCCTCCACTTCAAATATGACGACAACGCGACCCTCTATGTAAGGGCGTTCAGATAAGATGGCTGCCATGTCAGGTGCTGCCCCGAGGACAACAACGGTTGTCGGTGTCAAAACCGGTGGATCTCGGGTAGGGGGTCCCAAACTATGCGTCTAAGGCTAATGGTAACAGGAGGCGGGGACACGATGTTTACCCAGGTTCGGGCCCTCTCGATTGAGGTAATACCCTACTTCCTGCTTGATTGATTTTGATGATATGAGTATTACAAGAGTTGATCTACCACGAGATCATAGAGGCTAAACCCTAGAAGCTAGCCTATGGTTATGATTGTTGTTGTCCTACGGACTGAACCCTCTAGTTTATATAGACACCGGAGGGGGCTAGGGTTACACAGAGTCGGTTACAGAGAAAGGAATCTTCATATCCTAACCACCAAGCTTGCCTTCCACGCAAAGGAGAGTCCCATCCGGACACGGGACGAAGTCTTCTATCTTGTATCTTCATAGTCCAATAGTCCGGCATATGCATATAGTCCGGCTGTCCGAGGACCCCTTAATCCAGGACTCCCTCAGTAGCCCCTGAACCAGGCTTCAAAGGTGGGTTCCTTCTTCAAATACTCCAAAGTAGATCTTGAACACAAGAATCGTGTCCGGCTCTACAAAACAAACTCCACATACCACGGTGGAGAGCATAATATCCCACGAGCCCAATCGCTGACAACTGATAGCGTGACATCACGCCACGACCCGGTCTTTATTCAACCGTTTTTATCTGGCCCTTCCGTATTTCTAGGCGCGGTTTCATTGGCACGTCTTGTCGAAGCAGAGATCGTGTCCCCTTATCACGGGATTCTCATCAATGTGGGCATGGGTAACCCAACCGTGACATCAGCACGGCGCTTGGGAAATAAGAGAGTTTTAGGGCAAACGGGGAGAGGCACACGATTTTACTTCCTTTATAAAGGGATAAGGATTCCCGTCTTTCACCCACGCCCTCTTCTTCCTCTGCTCATCCATTCTTGAGCTCCAGCACCCAAGCTCCCATCTCTTCCGCCCGAAAAGCACTCCAACCATGTCTGGATCTGGAGCGCAAGGCAAGTGGATGGCCTCCTCCATTCGGGAGAAGGATATCAAGAAGCTCCGAGAGGCCGGATACCTGGCCAAGAAGATCGCACACCATCTCCCATAGGCGGGACAAATCGTCCCTACCCCGAAACCCCACGAGAGGGTTGTATTCCTCCCTCACTTCGTCCGTGGGCTGGGGTTTACCCTCCACCCATTTGTTCGCGGCCTTATGTACTATTATGGGATAGATTTCCATGATCTATCCCCCAATTCCTTCCTCAACATCTCAACATTCATCGTCGTGTGCGAAGCCTTCCTCCGCATCCCACCCCACTTCGAGCTGTGGCTAAAGATTTTCAACGTGAAGCCCAAGGTGGTCAGCGGCGAACATGCCAAGTGCAGAGGAGCCATGGTGAGCAAGATGCCCAACGTCAAATGGCCATCGGGTAAATTCAACGAGTCTGTCAAGGGATGGCAGCAACAGTGCTTATATATTACCAAGCCACGCGGCGCCAAATGGGCCACCACCCCTAAGTTCCGATCCGGAGCCCCACTGCGGCTCATGTCCTGGCCCGAAAAGGGCCTAGACTAGCCTTCGTCCGACGGGCTGACGACACTCCAAGCGCGTATCAAGAGCATGGAGGACAAGAATATCAAACTTGTCGGTGTGGTCCAGGTGATGCTAGTTCGCCGGATCCTTCCTTGCCAACGCCGAACTTGCCATGTATGGGAGTTTGAGCCGGCCAAGGACCAAACCTTGCTGGAGTTCTTTGGCACGATGCACGAAGACATATGGAAGGTGCTATTCAAGCCCGGCAAGTCGTGGCCGGACACCGCCGAGGATCGCGGGCACAAAGCGTCCCACCCTGCAAGTTTGGTGAGTCTTTATATTGTTTCAAGGTGTGTCCTCTATTTGTATACCGTGGGAAAAACACCTAATATTTCCTCGACGATTCTCCCAAGCCTGGACGGAGAAGGCAGAGCGGAACTACTGTCTGGCTCCGCTGCCTGAAGAACAAGCCGGTCCACTTCTGATGAAGATGTTGGTCCCGGCGCCATATAAGGCACCGGAGAAGATGGCCAAGAAGGAGGCCAAGGAGACCAGGGGCGGGCTCCATCGCAAGAGTACTTCGGATGTGGTATCCGAAGACACCGAAGCCCACTCCTCCGTCGAAAAAGAGGAGGAAGAGGAGGAGGAAGAAGAGGAAAGCCAGTCTCCCCCGCGAGGGGGGGGAGAAGAGGACGGCCTCTACACGTTTGGCGGCCGAAACGTCTAAGAAGGGGAAAGCCTCCCTTCCAGACGAATCCACCGCAGCCACCGATAGCAGTCTGGAGTGGGAAACCAGGGTCAAGCCCCTGGCCAAATCGTGAGTACAAAGAAAACCCAGACATCTTTACATATCCAGTCTCACTTTTGAATAGTATTAATGTATCGAGCCTCATATTCTGCAGTCCGGCCGGGTCCAACATCGGGCGATCTTCGTCAGAAGATTCATTGGGCCCAGATGCGATGGACAGTGAGACCCTTCCAACGGCTTCTTCCCCCAAAGGCATGGACAACACCGAGGTGTCGTCCCAAAGGGGCCCAAGCCAGGGCGAAGCTCGGGAGACCGTTGAGGTGGCGCCAGAGGGCCAAACCTCGGCAATCGGATTCATGGGGGAGCAGACCCCCATGGATGCTGAAGGCGGGGGCCGTCCTGAATTCGGCCCCAAGCCAGAGACAACTCCAGAGATCAACACGGCTCCGAAGTTAGACCAACAACCTTCTTCAACAGAAGGTGGTGCGCCTATTCCACCTGCAACCTCAGTCCACCCTGAGGTGCCGGATACTTTGTTGAGGTGCTGCAAAGCGCTTCCATCGTTGAAGAGCATCGTACCCTTATGGGTGCGGTGATTGAGAAGGTTTAGTCTGTCAAAAGCGGGCTGATCGAAGCCTTCACCAGCCGTCTAACAGGCTTTGAGGTAAGTAATGAAGTTAAAAGAATGTCATAATATAGATAGTAGCCCCTGATGCACTATTCGGTGTTTTGAAAAGAAAGCCGGACAGAGGATGAAATAAATTTCGTAGGAGACTAACTAGGAAATATCTATGTGAATGATCAGGCGTCGTTATTGACTGCCACCACTCATACTGCGGAGGCCTCCGGACTGAGGCAGAGACTGGAGCGGGCCAAAAAGGAATTCGACCAAGTAAAGAAGCAATCGGAGGATAACCAAGGTATGGGATCACTTTGTTTGTATTTAAATACAAGTGAGTGGTTATTTTGACTGAAAAATTGCCATGTTATGTAATAGGAGCGGCGACCGAGATCGAGGCTCTTAAGAAGGCGGTAGCCGAGGCCGAGAAAAGGGCAGCCAAGGAGCAGGCCACTCAAGAAAACCATGAGGCCCGGGTCATTGAAGGTCAACAAGAGCTCCAAGAAACCATAGGGAGGTGCGAGACCTTGGAGCAGAGTATAAAGGACCAAGAGTCCGAACTCACCAAGGCTCGCCAGTCCGCACAAGATGCCCGGGCTGAAGCCCAAGGCGCCCTCCAGGAAATCCAGGAGGCCCGAAAGATCGCCGCAGGTAAGGCCTTTATTATGCAGAGCAAACCCACGAACGAAAGATTTCATTTACTGACCCGGATTCGGAGTTCTTCAGGGGTGTTTGCGGATCTACCGCGCAGCATGTCTGACGCCGAACAATTCTACCAAGCTGAAGAGGGGAGCTCTGCAGAGAAGTTGTCCTGGTCGCAATATCTTGCACCAGAATACTCAGTACCCTTTACCGATCAGCTGAAGCAGCTGGTCGAGCTGCATAGGGCGGCCGAACTAGCCCTCAAGGATTTGATTATCCGGCTATGGCCTGCCGAACCAATTCCCAGTAACTACTTCAGACTCATGAAGCGGCTGGTTCGTGTCTGTCCTCGGCTTGATGCCATCAAGCGGTCGGTCTACATCGGAGGTGCGCAAATGGCTTTTGCCCGCGCCAAGGTGCATTGGGCGAAGATGGATGTTGTGCAGCTAATGACCGAAGGACCGCCCGAAGGGAAAGAGCACCGCAAGCCCGAGCTATACTATGACAGTGTCCTGAAGGGATCCCGCCTTGTGGCGGAGCAGTGTTCCATGGATATTATCTTCCCATGAATGTATGCCTGTTATCCTATGTTGTAATATGAAACAAGTTATTTAAAATAATGCTTGTTATTTGGACTATTACCTCCTGTGCAGCCGTTTTTAAATTACTTCTGAGAGTTGGCCAGTCATCAGCTTCTGCCCCTAGGTAGAAATTACGGGGGTGTTTGGGATAAATCTAAACACTCTTTACTTCGGATTTTTGGTCCTTAAAGGAGGTGTTTAGTGCGACGAACTAGGCAATCATACTATAAGGCTTTATCACCCTCACTTAGCGATAGGAGTTTGACAAAAGGAAGGTAGGCGTAGCCCCTAGTGTTCGGAAGACCGAACTTGGGGTACTGTAAAATGCTTGATCGGATAAAAACTGATCCGTCGCATGATGCATTAGTTATCGCACAATGTGGAAGAAATCATTAAGGATTTTGTGACCTCTCCAACAGCTGACTAGCTCTCGTCGCATCATGATAGTCAGTTTTCGGCTTTCTCTACTGAGGTGCTCGTCGGGCAGAACCGGGACACAATCGCAGTAGTTCTCCCTTTACTACCCTAGATGATATAGCGGAACGTAGGGTAGCAAGCAGAGGATCCGGGCAACCCAACTGTTGACCAAAGACATGATTCAGAGCCAATGCATATAATGCTATAAGTTTGGGGTGCCGAACTGCACTGTAAAAGTGTTCGGACTTTCTTGCCGTGTTATGGGGTACAATGAAAGCCCATGGCGAATTGAGGCGTACCAGAATGTACGGGTGCGATGAAAAATAAGTAGACAAGGAAAAGTCAGGTAAAAAGCAAACACTGCCAATTAATTTTCATCGTAATTTGGTTAATACATCAAGACGTATGAGCAGTGTAATAAGGCTATTTAACATGCCACGCCCAAGAGCGAGCTGCGTGCGGGTAGTTAAAGCAGGTATGACGATCATTAGCAGAGGCCACCTGGGTAATCCCTTGTACGTCCGAGCCCCTAGCTTTCTTGGCGTATCCGTCCCGCTACGGGTCTGATGATCAGGTTTATCAGAAAAGGCCTCGAGAAGAGAAGAAACCTGAAATAAAGAGAAAAAGTGAGGATATGCCGATCCAGGAGCGGTAGAGCCGCATTGCGGACCATGGTCTAGCGGTGCCTCCGTCCGCTCCCATGGTATTTTAAGTACGTAATTATGTACGCGCGACACGAATTTCACCATTTTCTTGGGGATGGGATGAAGGCCGAATTGCTAGCTGAGCTCTGGACGAGCCGGATGGTCCTGTTGCAGCGTAGCGCGGGCCCGCTTAAAGGTGTCTGGGGGTTTTATTGCCGAATTGAGGTTTTGCCTAAGAAGGTTATTCTGTGCCTCTGCTACAAGGGCCGCGGTGTGCTCCTCAGTACGGAGGGAGTGTTCTGTATTTCCATTGGCTGTTATAACACCGCAAGGTTCAGGCATCTTGAGCTTAAGGTAGGCATAGTGCGGCACCGCATTGAAACGGGTGAATGTGTATCGTCCGAGTAGTGCGTGATAACCACTACGGAAGGGGACGATATCGAAGAGTAACTCTTTGCTTCGGAAATTATCCGGGGATCTGAAGACCACTTCCAGTGTGATTGAGCCTGTACAGCAGGCCTCTACACCTGGTATGACACCTTTAAAGGTGGTTTTGGTGGGCTTGATCCTTGAGGGATCAATACCCATTTTGCGCATTGTGTCCTGATAAAGCAGGTTCAGGCTGCTACCACCGTCCATGAGGACCCGTGTGAGGTGGAATCCGTTAATGATAGGGTCAAGCACCAGTGCGACTAAACCGCCGTGACGGATATTGGTCGGATGGTCCCTTCGATCGAAGGCGATCGAACAGGAGGACCACAGGTTGTATTTTGGGGCGACTGGCTCCATCGCGTAGACATCCCTTAGTGCGTGCTTCTGTTCCCTTTTGGGGATATGGGTAGCATATATCATATTCACCGTTTTCACTTGGGGAGGAAACTTCTTATGTCCCCCTGTATGCCGGGGTTCCTCGTCGTTGTCGTGTTACAATCCCTTTTCTTCGTTTTCGGTGTTTAACTTGCCGGCCTGTTTGAAGACCCAACATTCTCTATTGGTATGATTGGCTGGCTTATCGACGGTGTTGTGGATTTGGCATGGACGATCGAGTATTCGGTCTAGGCTGGAAGGGCCCAGATTGTTTCTATTAAATGGCCTTTTCCGCTGCTCGGACATGGGGTCACTGAATCCGGCATTGACGGCCGTGTCCTCAGAGTTATCACCATTATTTTGATGCTTGTGTTTACTGCGTCGGGGCTTGCCATTGCTATCTCTGTTTTTCCGAAGTGCCAGGTTTGCTTGAGGTGCTGTTGCTGTGAGCTAGCCAGCTATCCTCGCCCGCACAGAAGCAGGTCATGAGCGTCATGAGGGTTGCCATGGACTTCGGCTTTTCTTGGCCTAGGTGTCGGGCAAGCCACTCGTCACGGATGTTGTGCTTAACGGCTGCTAGGGCTTCAGCGTCTGGACGGTCGACGATTTGGTTCTTTTTAGTTAAGACTCGAGTCCAGAATTTCCTGGCTGACTCTCTGGGCTATTGGGTTATATGACTTAGGTCATCGGCATCCGGAGGTCGGACATAAGTGCCCTGGAAGTTGTCAAGGAATGCATCTTCCAGGTTCTCCCAACTGCCAATACTGTTTTTGGGCAGACTGTTCAACCAGTGCCTAGATGGTCCCTTGAGTTTTAGCGGGAGATACTTGATGGCATGGAGGTCATCGCCGCGGGCCATATGTATATGGAGAAGGAAGTCCTCGATCCATACCGCGGGATCTGTTGTTCCATCATATGATTCAATGTTTACGGGTTTAAACCCTTCTGGGAATTCATGTTCCATTACTTCATCAGTGAAGCATAGGGGGTGCACGGCGCCTCTGTGCCGGGCTACGTCGCAACGCAGCTCAAATGGAGCCGGTCTGCGGTATTCGGCCCAGACTATGTATTTTTCATATCCGGCGTGGTGGTCGTCGTTGTGCATTGGGGCACATCCCCAAGATCCGTAGATCGATCTAGTCTGGCCTGCTTTGTTCTCCAGGTCGTACCGCGGGTCATGTGTGTGTCCCCGAGTTGTTGTGCTCCTATTTGTTAGGCGACGTGGTGCGGCTTGTGCTCGGGCTGAATTGCCGCTTTGTCTCGACCACACGGTGGGCGGTCAGCCGTGTTATGCGCTGGTAGTGCCGGCTCCAGCGCCTCGCCATCAAATTGAGGTAGCAATTTGCGCTTCAGGTAGCTTTTTGTTGGGCGTTCGACTCTGTATTCCTCGGCTGCCAGGACCTCAGTCCATCTATCAGTGAGCAGATCTTGATCAGCTCGAAGCTGCTACTGCTTCTTCTTCAGGCTTTTTGCAGTGGCTATGAGCTGGTACTTAAAATGCTCCTGCTCGACGGGATCCTCTGGCACGATAAATTCTTCATCGCCGAGGCTCACCACATCCTCGGAGATTGGCGTGTAGTTGTTGTCCTCCGAGTTGTCATTCACGGCCTATTCACCGGGCTGGCTTGCCCATCTTCCCATTCAGCCTGTTCGAAACTTGGCTTGGCGGGGTCTTCATTGTCTTCTGCATCGTCCAGAGTGCTATTCTCTCTTGTGCCGATATCGCTATTTATACCGTGGCGTGATTTAGAGAGACACCACTGACTTTGGCGCTTAGACTGCTTCTCAGGAAGTTTGTCATCAACTGCGTCTTGAATGTCATCGCCATTGTCTTCTTTGGGTGTATCCACCATGTATATATTTTATGAGGAGGTGGTTGTGCAGTGCCCTGTGGGCGGTGGTTCATGTTCTTCTCCGGCTTCGTCGTCCATACCGTCGATGTCTTCGGAGTCGAAATCAAGCATGTCGGTTAGATCGTCGACAGTGGCTATCAAGTGGGTGGTGGGTGGGCAACGAAGTTCTTCGTCGTCCGCTTCCCACTCAAGTCAGACATAGTTCGGCCATGAATCTCCTTACAAGGAGGGACTTTAATGAGTTCAACACATCACCTAGGGGTGAGTGTTGGAAGATGTCCACGGAGCCAAACTATAAGATTGGCGCCCAGTCGGATTCAATGGGTGTGGATACATGCGGTTTGGGGCCTATGGCCGAAGATGAGTCCGAGGCTCTGATGACCAGGCCTCATTGGAGGCCAGATCTGTGTTCGGCTCTAGTGCCGTTGAGTCTGCGATTGCCGTGGTGGGGTTGAGCCTCCCACCCTCGGACGGCACGCTCCGTGCTGGCTCTAGGTCCAGTGCGGTTACTGGTGCAATCTCCCGCACACCATCTGATGACAGATTTAGGTCATGTTCATCGTTGCAGTGGGGTGCGGCTGTCATGGGCTCGAATCCGTCGAAGATCAAATCTCTGCGGATGTCAGCGGTGTAGTTCAAGCTTCCAAACCTGACCTGATGGCTAGGGGCGTAGCTGTCGATCTGCTCCAGATGGCCAAGCGAGTTGGCCCGCAGTGCGAAGCGGCCGAATACGAAGATTTGTCCAGGGAGAAAAACTTCTCCCTGGATGGCGTTGTTGATGATTGAAGGAGCCATCAAGCCTTATGGTGACAACGCAGTGGAACTCTCAATGAAAGCACCAATGTCGGTGTCAAAACCGGCGGATCTCGGGTAGGGGGTCCCGAACTGTGCGTCTAAGGCTAATGGTAATAGGAGGCGGGGGACACAATGTTTACCCAGGTTCGGCCCTCTCGATGGAGGTAATACCCTACTTCCTGCTTGATTTATCTTGATGATATGAGTATTACAAGAGTTGATCTACCACGAGATCGTAGAGGCTAAACCCAAGAAGCTAGCCTATGGTTATGATTGTTGTTGTCCTACGGACTAAAACCTCCGATTTATATAGACACCAGAGGCGGCTAGGGTTACACAAAGTCGGCTACAGAGAAAGGAATCTTCATATCCTAACCACCAAGCTTGCCTTCCACGCAAAGGAGAGTCCCATCCAGACACAGGACGAAGTCTTCTATCTTGTATCTTCATAGTCGAACAGTCCGGCATATGCATATAGTCCGGTTGTCCGAGGACCCCTTAATCCAGGACTCCCTCAACGGCGACAAGGTGCTTGGCCTTGGTGACGGTTGAGACGAGGGTGAGGATGGTCTTGCCTTCGGTGCTGGCCGCCGCACGCCCAGCTACGGTGATTCTCCCTCCGGCGACAGCTCCAGCAGCGGTGGCTATGACCAGCCGCCGCGCCCGCTTTCAGGGTCCCAGTGGGTCGTCTTGTTGCCGCGCCCCAGTGAAGCGCGAGGAGGGGTCCGGCTGAGCTCAGGAGTGCGTCATGGGTCCATCCTCGCGAGCTGCTGTTGGGGCATGCGCCGCTTTTGTTTCGTTCTTCCTTTTCTTCCTGCATTATGAGATAGACAAGTTTTGTTCTTCCTTTTCTTCCTGCATTAAGAGAGAGACAAGTATGGGGCCCCATAGGGGCGTGCAACGAACCGTGGTTTCCAAGTTGCTATGCTACGTCTATTGTTCCTGTGTCGCGTTGCAGCATTGATGTTTTATGTAGGCGCGTAGAAATAACTTAGCTTGACACGCTCGAGGTAGTCTTTGCTTCGTGAAGCACGCATTTCCTAGTACCTAGCGAGGCCTCCTTGGCTTGGGAGCGTCTGGGACCTGCAAAAAATCATTAGGAAACTTTTGTTCTTCCGAGCCATGGTCGCAGGCGCCGCCAGCCACGATCCAGCGCTTTTCATCGTGGTACCCGAGGGGTACGGATTGAGAGAAGTGCGCCAGCTTACAATCTCGAACGAGGGTGCCTCACGAAAATAGGAAAAACCCTCATGAGGGCACATGTCCAGCCCCCTCGCGACTCATGCGAGAGAGACTACAGGTCGAAACAAGGAACCAAAAGCAGAAATGGAGGCAAAAGACGATGGGACCAAACCGGCAAGGAACACCATAAAGCAAATTTCATTAAAGATAGGCAAGCCAACTACGGAAAGCAAATGAAAATCCGCGTCCGGCACCTAGTCTAGTCTTCTTGTCTTCTCACCAGCGCGGAGCTAAGTGCTGCCACTAGGACATGGGAGGGAGCCCCCGAGGCCCGAGGATGGCACTCCTGAGACTCCGAGGCATGTACAGCCCCACTCAATATTACGTGAGAGTGTCATGAGTGGAGACCTTCACAGGCACTGGGCCTTCTTCACAGGCACTGGGCCTTTCTTCATGGGTAGAACTTCCGGAGGTGCTGGATGTTCCAGGCGTTCTGGATAGGTACCCCGTCCTGCGTCTCTAGGTGCACGGCGCCCGGTCAGGAGACGTGGGCAACCTTAAACGGGCCCTCCCACATGGGCGAGAGCTTGTGCAGCCCTTCCCTAGAGAGCACCCGCCTTAGGACGAGGTCACCCACCTCGAGCGTCCTGGAGCGGACGCTGCGACAGTGATACCGCCGCAGTGCCTGCTGGTATCTTGCCGCCCGGAGCGTGGCTTCACGGCGGCATTCCTCCCCCAGCACGAGGTCCATGCCCCGCATGGCGTCCTATTGCGCCTCATCAAATGCCAGGACCCGCGCGAAGCGATGCTTGACCTCGTGAGGGAGAACTGCTTCTGCTCCATAGAAGAGGAAGAACGGGGTCTCGCTTGTTGGCTTGGTGGCGGTGGTGCGGATGGACCACAACAAATACTGGAGCTCGTCGTGCCAGCCCCTGTCGCATGCCTTGAGGTTCTTATGGAATGTCCTGGTCTTGAGGCCTCTCAGGACCTCCGTGTTGGCGTGTTCGGCCTGACCATTGCTCCTGGGGTGTGCCACCGAAGCGTAGCAGATCTGCGTTCCAAGGTTAGCACAATATGTCTTGAAGAGATTGCTAGTGAACTGCGAGCTGTTATCGGTGATGATGCAGTTGGGGACCCCAAACCGGCTCACAAGACCCTTGATGAACTTGACTGCAGATCCGGTCGGGATGGTGCGGACGGCTTCTACCTCCGCCCACTTGGTGAACTTGTCGATGGCGACGTAGAGGTAGCGGTAGCCCCCAGGCGCTCGAGGGAATAGGCCCAAGATATCCAGCCCCCGGTGGGATGGTCTGGAGGCCTTAAGCTGGCTGAAGGATCCGCTTGGCATGGAATTGACAGGCCTCACCGGACTTCACCAGCTCAGTCGCGTCGCTGAGCACCGTAGGCCAGTAGAACCCGCTGCAGATTGCCTTGCCAATGAGGGTTCATGATGACGAGTGGTGCCCGCATTCCCCGTCGTGTATGTCAGCTAGCAGCTCTTTCCCTTCTTCCCTGGAGATACAATGCAAGGAAACTTCATTCGGCCACTTCCTGTATAACTCGCCGTCCTAGATGCAGTACATCGTGGCCTGCCAAGCCACACGCTCCGTGTCCTCCCCCTTCTCCGGCAGCGTCCCTTGCATCAGGCACTCCTTGAACTAATTGGTCCAGCACCCCTCCTAAGGCTTGAGCGCCAAGAGTAGGCGCGCTCCCGACGTTGGGCCGCAGGCTGGGGCTCCTGAGGCAGGTGGCTGGGGGAGATCCTCCCGAGGCAGCGCTGGCCTTGGAAGTGGTGGTGTTGCCGACGGCTTGAAGAGCTGCTCCTCGAAGACGCCAGGCTCTTGGGGAATCCACTTGGATGCTCTCTTGGTGATGTCGTGGGCTTCCTTGTTGGTGCCGCGGGGCACGTGCTGCAATTCCAGGCCCAAGAACTGCTTTTCCATTTTGCGTACCTCCGCGAGGTATGCCTCCATGTGCTCGTCCCTCGGCTCGTATACCTTGTTGGTGAAGTTGACGAGAAGCTGCGAGTCGCTCTTGATGGTGAGGCGCTTCACTCCCAAGGCCACCACAGCCTTAAGGCCAGCTATGAGGCCTTCGTACTCCACTATGTTGTTGGAGACCTTCTCACCCTGCTAGAAGCAGAGCTGCACGGTGTAGTAGAGCTTGTCCTGAGTGGGTGAGATGAGCACTGCTCCAGCCCCCGCGCCCTGACGCGCAAATGCACCATCAAAATACATCACCCAGCCGTCCAACGCTTTGCTTCCTGGCGAGAGGGACCGATCCTCGCCTGCTTCAAGCTCCGGGGCGTCCGTCCATTCTACCATGAAGTCGGCGAGCGCGGCTCCCTTAATGACCCTGGTTGTGCTTACCTCCAGCTGGAATGTCTATAGCTCGATATTCCACTCGGCGACTCTTCCAGAAGCGTTAGGGCTCCTGAGTACCCTCTCCAGTGGGTAGGCCGAGACAACCTTGATTGGGTGACCTTGAAAGTAGTGTCGTAGCTTGCGTGAGGCCACCAAAAGCGCGACCAAGAGCTTTTGAAGCATGGGGTACCGTGCCCTTGCATCCCGCAATACCGTGCTGATGAAATACACTGGGTGCTCGTCGAGGGCGGGCGCGTCAATGGGACCCGCGTCTGTCGGAGGTTGAGGCGCCTCCTGAGGCGATGGAACTTCCGGAGCCTGGTCGCCCATTGGGGCCTCGGCAGGCCTAAGGTCGCCATCCTGCTGAGCTGGGTCATCCGTTGGCATTGCTGCAGCCCCTGCGGTCTCCTTCGGGTCTTGCGTCGCCCCGGCTGGGGGTGCGGTTCGGTGCGACGTGTCCTTGGCCTAGCGCTCTTCCCGAACCGCCACTAGGGCTGCACTGGCTGAGTGAGAAGTGGCGGCCAGGTAAAGCACTAGGATCTCAAGAGGGCAAGGCGCCACCATCACCGGAGGGCTGGTCAGGTATCTCTTGAGGTCTTGAAACGCTTGGTTAGCCTACGGGGTCCACTCGAACGGGCCCTTCTTCATCATCAGCTTGAAAAACGGTAGGGCACACTCTCCCAGCTTCGAGATGAAGCGTCCCAGCGGAGTCATGCAGCCGGCAAGTTTCTGCATCTGCTTGAGGGTTTGTGGCGGGTTCATGTCTTCAATTGCCTTGACCTTCTCTAGGTTAGCTTCGATCCCCCTATGGGACACGAGGAAGCCCTGCAGCTTGCCAGAAGGGACACCAAATACGCACTTTTTCGAGTTGAGCCGCAAGTCCACCTGGCGCAGGCTTGCGAAGGTCTCCTCCAGGTCCTGAATCAAAGTTCTCGCCTCCTGAGACTTCAGCACAATGTCGTCGACGTAGGCTTCTGCGTTCCTCCCGAGCTGCTGGCCCAAGGCGATGTGCATCAGCCGTTGGAAGGTCGCGCCTGCATTGTGCATCCCGAACGGCATGCAAGTGTAGCAGTACACCCCACAAGGGGTCAGGAAGGCTGTCTTCTCCACATCCTCTACTACCATCTTGATCTGATGATAGCCTAAAAATGCAACCAGGAAGCACAGCAGGTCGCGCTCGGCAGTGCAGTCAACGATCTGGTCGATGCGCGGAAGCAGGAACGGATCTTGGGGGCGGGCTTTGTTGAGGTTGGTGAAGTCGACACGCATGCGCTCCTTCCCGCCTTTCTTTGGCACAATGACGGGGTTCGCCAACCACTCAGGGTACCGAACCTCGCGAATGACACCCGCTGCCTCCAGCTTACGGGTTTCCTGGGCGATGAAGGACTGCTTCTCCGTGGACTGTCGATGTGCCTTCTGCTTCACAGGGCGCACATTGGGGGACACCCTTAAGTGATGCTCGATCACCCCTCTTGGGACTCCTACCTGCTGATCTAGCTCCCAGGCGAATACTTCCTTGTTTGCGCGCAAGAACTTTACCAATGCTTCCTCTTGATCTGAGTCAAGGTTGGCACCTATGGTGAAGGTGGCTCCGGAAGACCCATCTTCCTCGACCGGCACCTGCTTGGTTTCTACCCGATCTTGAGTGAACAACTGCTTCTTCTTGGCCGGCGTGGCCCCCTTAACACCAGAGGGGGCCTCGTCGGCCGGTCGCGCCACCGCGGTGGTGTTGAGGGCAAGCTTGAGTGCCACCAGAGCGTCCTTGGTATCTCTGACTATGGTGAGGACGTCCTTCCTCCCAGGCATCTTCATGAGGTTGTAGGCTGGATGGGTCGCCGCCATAAACTGAGCCAGAGCCAGATATCTGAGGATGGTGTTGTACGGAAGGCCAATGCGGGTGATGTCGAAGTCGATCAGCTCAGTGTGGTAGTTGTCGCGGGTGCCGAAGGTCACTGGAAGACGGATCTGCCCCAGGGGCTGTAGGAGCCGCCGCCAACTCCGGAGAAGGGCTTGATGGGGCGGAGCCGCTCGAGTCGTATGTGAAGGAGGTTGAAGGCCTCCACCGAGAGCACGTTGAGGCTGGTGCCGCCGTCGATGAGGGTCTTGGTGACGGCTACGTTGCAAATGGTGGGTGTGCAAAGCATTGGGAGCACGCCCGAGCCGACGGTGGTGACAAGGTGATCTCCCGAGTCGAAGTCAGGTCTACCTTGGGCGCCACCCAACCCGGGGGAGCCTCCTATCGCGTGGAAGCGGCGCTGATTTGGCGAAAGAATGGCTTGGCGTGACGGTCCGAGGGCGGTGCTTGCGAGCTGCCGAGGAGGGCCGCGACAACGAGGGGCGCTGGTGCCGCGTAGCGCGCGGCAAAGAGGCCACGCAGCTCCTCCCAAGATGCAACTATGGATCCGGGGAGGTTGAGAAGCTAGGTGCGTGGTGCGCCGGTGAGGGCCATGGGAAGCCAGTTGGCCATGACCTTGTCGTCGCCCTCAGCCTTAAGGACAGCCTCCTCGTATGGCAGCAGGAAGGCCGACGGGTCCGCCGCACCATCGTAGCACGACGGCATCTCCGGCTTGAACTTGGGTGGCCACTGCACCCACAGCAAGGCGGGGGCCAAGGCTCGGAGCCCCCTGGCCCTGCCGCGGGCATCTGTCGTTGCAGCCGGGAGCGCGGCGCCGGCCATGGGGGTAAAGCGCGGTGGTGGCGGAGAGTAGATGGATGGAAGGAAAGCTTCGGCGCACCCCTACCTGGCGCACCAAATGTCGGATTTCGGGTTCTGGCAAAACCCTTGAGGCTCGAACACTGGGATGCGCACGAAGGTCTCTCCCTACCTAATCACACGCTCACTCTCACTGCAATCTCAATGCTTAGCGCGTCGAACCCACAGAAAGAGAGACAAGAGAGTTTATACTGGTTCGGGCCACTGATGTGGTGTAATACCATACTCCAGTGTAGTGTGGTGGATTGCCTCTTGGGCTGAGGATGAACAGTTATGAGGGAAGAACAGCCTCCTGAGGAGAGGTGCTCTTGTGCTTGGTGAACTTGTGTGGTTGAGGGCGATCTGAATGATCCGTCCCGGATGAGATCGAGTTGCCCCCTACTGTGGTGGTGGCTAGTCCTACTTATAGAGGCCCTAGTCCTCTCCCCAAATATTGAGCGGGAAGGGATCCAACAACGGCCAAATTCGAAGGGAGACAACTAGTACAAGTTATCCTGACTAAAGGTGGTCTTTGCCTGCCAAAGGCTCTGGTGGTGATGTCGTCTTGGGCTCCACGGTGACCTCCATCATGTCGTACTGCTGGTCTTGGTCTCGCTAAACCGATATGGAAACCTTTGCCTAATGCCTCGGGACTCCTCGCATGCGCTTGCCCCTTTAGAACCAAAGAGGAAGTGAGGACACTGCACGGGCTGGCGCCCGCTTGGCGCCGGTCGTCATGGCTTGCATCATAGAAACCTCGCGAGGTGTCCCTTGCCTTGATCTCCCCGCCCCTCGCAAGCCATCCTGGTGAGGCCGTCTCGAGGAGGTCTTGTGTCATCCCCCTCACGAGGCTTGGCCCCTCGCAAGGGTCTTGAGTGTTTGCTGGTGAAGATAGACCATACAGGGCCACTGGTGGAGCCACGTTATGGGCCGCAGGCAGGCAATTCTGGGGACCCCCGTTGCCAGGACGCCAACACCGTGGTAGTAGAGGTCGTTGCCACTGGATGAATAGGACCCCAATCGATCGAGCCGGTGGAGGGGTGGATGAATAAGACCCCGTGGAGGGCTGGTTGAATAGTAGTCGGTGGAGGGATGGATGAACAGTAGCCCGTGGAGGGTGGTTCAACAGGACCCCGTGGAGAGGGCTGGTTGAACAGTAGACGGTGGAGGAGCGCGCGCTGGAGGCTGGATGAACAGGAGCCCATGGATGAATAGTCGTAGGTGGAGGCTGGAGGAGGTCGATGGTGGATGAACAGTAGTCTGTGGAGGCTGGACGAAGTCGATGGTGGAGATGAACAGTATCCTATGGAGTCCCTTTTGCAGTACGCCACACCCCTCCCGATGAAGAGGACCCCCGTTTTGACCGTAGCGCTCGAACACAAGTCTGTTTCCTCTGTTTTGTGGTACGCCACACCCCTCCCAGTCAACAGGACCCCGTTTCGACCATAGAAGGTCTGTTTCCTCCATTTTGCGATACGCCGGACCCCTCCCGATGAACAGGATCCCGTTTCCACCGTGGCTGATCGAACACAAAGACATTTCCTCTGTTCTGCAGTACGCTAGGCCTCGTTTCCATCTGCTATTCCCTCCAAGGCGGTTGGCTCCCGATGAACAGCACGCGTTCCGTTGCCTCCTGCTGAAAAATACGCATTCCATTGCCTCCCCATGAACACGACGATGACGCAGCTTCTCCGTTCTGACCCAGGCATGTACACGAGCCCTGGCCGTGCGTATGCGCGAGTAGGCGTTCGAGACCCCGCCCATATGTACGTATGTGGCCGTATTTTCTTTCTTGCACCCTGGCCACTGTACGTGTACATGCTACATGCGCGCCTCTACGCTGACACGTGTGTGCCTCTACTACGACACATGCCCTTCCTTGCACGGCCACGGTTCATCATTGCAGCCTGCAGACAGACCGATCGTATGTACGTACACATTAGCGACCAGAATGACAATGCTATGTACGCTTCGACCAGGTGGGTCCCGACTGTCAGGCAGTTCCATGCGTGCGAAGATGTAGCTGGTGGGTCCCGGCAGTCAGGGGCGAATCATTTTTTTTACCCGTAATATGGACGCACGTCCTTGCATGCGAAGATGTAGCTGGTGGGTCCCAGCAGTCAGGGGGGAAACGTTTTTTTCGTGAAATACGGTGGCCCGTTCGGTGGGTCCTGGCTGTCAGGTGGAGGAATAATTTTGCACGTAATAAGGAGGCACTTCCTTGCTGCGGCCGTGGACCCAGCTGTCAGCCTCTCTGTCGGTGTCAAAACCGGCGGATCTCGGGTAGGGGGTCCCGAAATGTGCGTCTAAGGCTAATGGTAACAGGAGGCGAGGGACACAATGTTTACCCAGGTTCGGGCCCTCTCTATGGAGGTAATACCCTACTTCCTGCTTGATTGATCTTGATGAATATAAGTACTACAGGAGTTGATCTACCACAAGATCGTAATGGCTAAACCCTAGAAGTCTAGCATATGAGGTTATGATGGTTGTAGCTTAACCCTAGAAGTCTAAACCCTCCGGTTTATATAGACACCGAGGGGGATAGGGTTGTACAAGGTTGGTTACAGAGAAAGGAATCTACATATCCAAATTGCCAAGCTTGCCTTCCACGCAAAGGAGAGTCGCATCCAGACACGGGACGAAGTCTTATATCTTGTATCTTCATAGTCCAACAATCCGGCCAAAGTATATAATCCGGCCGTCCGAGGACCCCTTAATCCAGGACTCCCTCAGTAGCCCCTGAACCAGGCTTCAATGACGTTGAGTCCGGCGCGCCGATTGTCTTCGGCATTGCAAGGCGGGTTCCTTCTTCGAATACTCCAAAGTAGATCTCGAACACAAGAATTGTGTCCGGCTTTGCAAAACAAGTTCTACAAACCACCATAGAGTGTATAACATTTACAAGTCCAATCCGCTGACAATTTGGGTAGCACGACATTACGTCATTACCCAGAGATTATTTTGAATCGTTTTCTAGCCTGCTACTCCACATTTTGGGAGGCGGTTTTTATTGGCACGTCTTGTCAAAGCAAAGATCGTGTCCATTTATTACGGGATTTTCATCAACACAGGCGTGGGTAACCCAACCGTTCTGTTGGCATGATTCCTTGGGAATATGCATGTTTTAAGGCCATGGCGGGGATGCTTGATATTCGTCGCCTTTATAAAGGGGTTAAGGCTTGTCCTTCTTCTTCCATGCTGGTTCTTTTCCCCACCCCCACCTGAAGTTCCAACACCCAAGGGTCAAACCAATTGCTTCGACCTTCCAGCCATGTCTGGACCTGGCCTTCAGGGCCAGTGGATGGCCTCTTCTGTCATAGAGGAAGATATCTCGAAGCTCAGTGCTACCTCTTGAGCACTGCATTGGTTTTCCCTTTAAGAGGAAAGGGTGATGCAGCAAAGTAGCACAAGTATTTCCCTTAATTTTTGAGACCCAATGTATCAATCCAGTAGGAGGCTCCTCAAAAGTCCCTCGTACCTACACAAACAAACAAGAACCTCGCAACCAACACGATAAAGGGGTTGTCAATCCATTCACGGTAACTTGCGAAAGTGAGATATGATATAGATAATAAGATAAGATAAATATTTCTGGTATTTTTATGATATAGATTGGAAAGTAAAAGATGCAAATAAAAGTAGATGGGAAACTTATATGATAAAAGATAGACTCGGGGGCCATAGGTTTCACTAGTAGGTTCTCTCAAGATAGCATAAGTATTACGGTGGGTGAACAAATTACTGTCGAGCAATTGATAGAAAAGTGCATAGTTATGAGAATATATAGGCATGATCATGTATATAGGCATCATGTCCATGACAAGTAGATCGAAACGATTCTGCATCTACTACTATTACTCCATACATCGACCGACTCCTGCCTGCATCTAGAGTATTAAGTTCATAAGAACAGAGTAACGCATTAAGAAAGATGACATGATGTAGAGGGATAAATTCGTGCAATATGATATAAACCCCATCTTTTATCCTCGATGGCAACAATACAATATGTGCCTTGCTGCCCCTAATGTCACTGGGAAAGGACACCACAAGATTGAACCCAAAGCTAAGCATTTCTCCCATTGCAAGAAAGATCAATCTAGTAGGCCAAATCAAACTGATAATTCGAAGAGACTTGCAAAGATAACCAATCATACATAAAAGAATTCAGAGGAGATTCAAATATTTCTCATAGATAAACTTGGTCATAAACCCACAATTCATTGGATCTCGACAAACACACCGCAAAAAGAGTTACATTGAATAGATCTCCAAGAAGATCGAGGGGGACTTTGTATTGAGATTCAAAGAGAGAGAAGAAGCCATCTAGCTAATAACTATGGACCTGAAGGTCTGTGGTAAACTACTCACAACTCATCAGGGAGGCCTTGGAGATGATGTAGAGGCCCTCCATGGTCGATTCCCCCTCCGGCGGAGCGCCAGCAAAGGCTCCAAGATGGGATCTCGCAGATACAGAAGGTTGCGGTGGTGCTCCTAGATGTTTTCAGGGTACGTGGATATATATAGGCGAAGGAGGTAGGTCAGGGGAGCCACGAGGGGCCCACGAGGGTGGGGGCGCGCCCACCCCCATAGGGCACTCCCTCCTCCCTCGTGGCCGCCTCGGCTGCTTCTTGACATCCACTCCAAGTCTCCTGGATTGCGTTTGTTCCAAAAAGATTGCTCCCAAAGGTTTCATTCCGTTTGGACTCCGTTTGATATTCCTTTTCTTCGAAACACTGAAATAGGCAAAAAAACGCAATTCTGGCTGGCCCTCCGGTTAGTAGGTTAGTCCCAAAAATGATATAAAAGTGTAAAGTAAAGCCCATAAACATCTAAAATGGGTAATATAATAGCATGGAACAATCAAAAATTATAGATACGTTGGATAGTATCAAGCATCCCCAAGCTTAATTCCTGCTCGTCCTCGAGTAGGTAAATGATAAAAACAGAATTTTTGATGTGGAATGCTACCTAGCATATTTCTCAATGTAGTTTTCTTTATTGTGGCATGAATGTTCAGATCCAAATGATTCAAGATAAAAGTTCATATTGACATAAGAGTAATAATACTTCAAGCATACTAAGAAAGTAATCATGTCTTCTCAAAATAACATGGCCAAAGAAAGTTATCCCTACAAAATCATATAGTCTGCCTATGCTCTAGTTCATCACACAAAATGTTTAAATCATGCACAACCCCGGTTTTAGCCAAGCAATTGTTTCATACTTCAGTATTTCCAAACTTTTTCAATCTTCACGCAATACATGGGCGTGAGCCATGGACATAGCACTATATTTGGAATAGAATAGTGGTTGTGGAGAAGACAAAAAGGGAGAAGATAGTCTCATATCAAGTAGGCGTATCAATGGGCTATGGAGATGCCCATTAATAGATATCAATGTGAGTGAGTAGGGATTGCCATGCAATGGATGCACCTAGAGCTATAAATATATGAAAGCTCAAAAGAAACTAAGTGGGTGTGCATCCAACTTGCTTGCTCACAAAGACCTTGGGCATTTTGAGGAAGCCCATCATTGGAATATACAAGCCAAGTTCTATAATAAAAATTCCCACCAGTAAATGATGGTTACAACATAGGAGACTCTCTATCATGAAGATCATGGTGAAACTTCGAAGCACAAGTGTGGAAAAAGGATAGTAGCATTGTCCCTTCTCTCATTTTCTCTCATTTTTTTATTTTTTTATTATTGTTTCTTTGGTGGGCTTCTTTGGCCTCTTTTTTTATTGGGCTTCTTTGGCCTATTTTTTTTGTAAAGTCCGAAGTCTCATCCCGACTTGTGGGGGAATCATAGTCTTCATCATCCTTTCCTCACTTGGGACAATGCTCTAATAATTAACATCATCACACTTTTGTTGATTTACAACTCAAAAATTACAACTCAATACTTAGAACAAAATATGACTCTATGTGAATGCCTCCGGCGGTGTGCCGGGATATGCAATGAATCAAGAGTGACATGTACGAAAGAATTATCAAGGTGGCTTTGCCAGAAATACGATGCCAACTACATGATCATGCAAAAGCAATATGACAATGATGGAGCGTGTCATAATAAACGAAACGGTGGAAAGTTGCATGGCAATATATCTCAGAATGGCTATGGAAATGCCATAAAAGGTAGGTATGGTGGCTGTTTTGAGGAAGTTATATGGTGGGTGTATAGTACCGGCGAAAGTTGCGCGGCACAAGAGAGGCTAGTAATGGTGGAAGGATGAGAGTGCGTATAATCCATGGACTCAACATTAATCATGAAGAACTCATATACTTATTGCAAAAATCTACAAGTAATCAAAACAAAGTACTACACGCATGCTCCTAGGGGAAGGGTTGGTAGGAGTTAACCATCGCGCAATCCCGACATCCACACATAAGGAAGACAATCAATAAATAAATCATGCTCCAACTTCATCACATAACGGTTCACCATACGTGCATGCTACGGAAATCACAAACTTTAACACAAGTATTCATCAAATTCACAATTACCCAACTAGCATGACTCTAATATTACCACCTTTATATCTCAAAACAATTGTCAAGCATCAAAGTGATCATAGCATCCAATTCACTTTCTATGATAGTTTTTATTATACCCAACTTGGATGCTCATCATTCTAGGACCAATTTCATAACCATAGCAAATACCATGCCGTTCTAAAAGACTCTCAAAATAATATAAGTGAATCACGAGAGATCAACAATTTCTACAAAATCAAACCACCGCCGTGCTCTAAAAAGTATAAGTGAAGCACTAGAGCAAAACTATCTAGCTCAAAAGATATAAGTGAAGCACATAGAGTATTCTAATTCATGTGGGTCTCTCCCAAAAGGTGTGTACAGCAAGGATTACTGTGGTAAACTAAAAAGCAAAGACTCATATCATACAAGACGCTCCAAGCAAAACACATATCATGTGGTGAATAAAAATATAGCTCCAAGTAAAGTTACCGATAGACGAAGACGAAAGAGGGGATGCCTTCCGGGGAATCCCCAAGCTTAGGCTTTTGGTTGTCCTTGGATTATCTTGGGGTTCCAAGGCCATCCCCAAGCTTAGGATCTTGCCACTCCTTATTCCCTAGTCCATCAAACCTTTACCCAAAACCTTAAAACTTCACAACACAAAACTCAACAGAAAATCTCACGAGCTCTGTTAGGGCAAGAAGGAAAAACCACCACATAAGTTACTGTAATGAACTCATTCTTTATTTATATTGGTGTTAAACCTACTATATTCCAACTTCTATATGGTTCATACCACCCGATACTAGCCATAGATGCATCAAAATAAGCAAACAAGACACGAAAAATAGAATCTGTCAAAAACAGAACAGTCTGTAGCAATCTGTAACTTTCGAATACTTCTGGAACTCTACAAATCCTACCACAATAGGAAGTCCTGGGAAATTTTTCTATTGATCTACTACAAGAAGAATCAACTAAAAATCATGTTCCTGTGATTTATTAAAATTATTCTCGTGCGTGCAAAAGTTTCTGTTTTTCAGCAGAATCAAATTAACTATCACCCAAGATGATCCTATAGGTTCTACCTGGCACAAACACTAATTAAAACATAAAACTACATCTAAGAAGAAGCTAGATGAAATATTTATTACTAAATAGAATCAAAAAGCAAAAAGCAAAAATAAAAATTGGGTTGCCTCCCAACAAGCGCTATCGTTTAACGCCCCTAGCTACGCATAAAAGCGAGAATAGATCTAAGTGTTGCCATCTTTGGTATTCAATTCATAAGTGGCTCTCATAATAGACTCATAAGGTAATTTGATTTTCTTTCTAGGTAAGTGTTCCATGCCTTTCCTTAATGGAAATTGGAATCTAATATTTCCTTCCTTCATATTAATAATTGCACCAATCGTTCTAAGGAAAGGTCTACCAAGAATAATAGGACATGAAAGATTGCAATCTATATCAAGAACAATAAAATCTAGGGGCACATAATTCCTATTTGCAACAATAAGAACATCATTAATCCTTCCCATAGGTTTCTTCATAGTGGAATCCACAAGGTGCAAGTTTAAAGAGCAATCATCAAAATCACGGAAACCTAGCACATCACATAAAGTTTTTGGTATTGTGGAAACACTAGCACCCAAATCACACAAAGCATAGCATTCATGATCTTTAATTTGGATTTTAATAGTAGGTTCCCACTCATCATAAAGTTTTCTAGGGATAGAAACTTCCAATTCAAGTTTTCTCTCATAAGATTGCATCAAGACATCAACGATATGTTTGGTAAAAGCTTTGTTTTGACTATAAGCATGAGGAGAATTCAACACGGATTGCAACAAGGAAATACAATCAATTAAAGAACAATTATCATAATTAAATTCCTTGAAATCCAAAATAATGGGTTCATTGCTATGTAACATTTTGACCTCTCCAATCCCACTTTTACCAAATTTAGCATCAAGATCTAAAAACTCCGAATCATTGGGACGCCTTTTACCTAAAGTTGGCTCATCTCTAGTAGCATCATTATCAAGATTCATATTGAAAAACAAAGATTTAATAGGGGACACATCAATAAATTTTAGATCTTCATCATTATTTTCCCCTAACCCTTCTGGTTTGGCAACCCTCTTATTAACTAAGGTGCTTTGCTTATCAGAAATTTGGGCTAAAGATTTTTCAAGACGAGCAATCTGAGAATTCAACCATAAAATTCTTTAGACATATCATCAAGCTCTTTATTCATGTACTCCAGAAAGCTTTTTTGTTCTTTAAGCTCTTTTCTAAAGAAATTATTGTGCTCAAATTTTAAAGTCATAAAGCTTCTAATGTTTAATTCAATCTCTTCCAACCTTCTAAGATGAGGGTCGGGTTCTTAGGCAAAGCCATAAGGGCAAACAGGCACACAAGAGGAAAGCGAAAAAGAGAGGCGAACGGAAAAGAGAGGCGAATGGAAAAGAGAGGGTGAATAAAACGGCAAGGGTGAAGTGGGGGAGAGGAAAACGAGAGGCAAATGGCAAATAATATAATGCGAGGGAGATGAGTATGTGATGGGTACTTGGTATGTCTTGACTTGAGCGAAGACCTACCCGGCAACGGCGCTAAAAATCCTTCTTGCTACCTCTTGAGCACTGCGTTGGTTTACCCTTGAAGAGGAAAGGGTGATGCAACAAAGTAGCGTAAGTATTTCCCTCAGTTTTTGAGAACCAAGGTATCAATCCAGTAGGAGGCTCCTCAAAAGTCCCTCATACCTACACAAACAAACAAGAACCTCGCAACCAACGCGATAAAGGGGTTGTCAATCCCTTCACAGTAACTTGCGAAAGTGAGATCTGATAGACATAATAAGATAAGATAAATATTTTTGGTATTTTTATGATATAGATTGGAAAGTAAAAGATGCAAATAAAAGTAGATGGGAAACTTATATGATAAAAGATAGACTCGGGGGCCATAGGTTTCACTAGTGGGTTCTCTCAAGATAGCATAAGTATTATGGTGGGTGAACAAATTACTGTCGAGCAATTGATAGAAAAGTGCATAGTTATGAGAATATCTAGGCATGATCATGTATATAGGCATCACGTCCATGACAAGTAGATCGAAACGATTCTGCACCTACTACTATTACTCCACACATCGACCGACTCCTGCCTGCATCTAGAGTATCAAGTTCATAAGAACAGAGTAACGCATTAAGAAAGATGACATGGTGTAGAGGGACAAATTCATGCAATATGATATAAACGCCATCTTTTTATCCTCGATGGCAACAATACAATACGTGCCTTGCTGCTCCTGCTGTCACTAGGAAAGGAGACCGCAAGATTGAACCCAAAGCTATGCACTTCTCCCATTGCAAGAAAGATCAATCTAGTAGGACAAACCAAACTGATAATTCAAAGAGACTTGCAAAGATAACCAATCATACATAAAAGAATTCAGAGAATATTCAAATATTTCTCATAGATAAACTTGATCATAAACCCACAATTCATCGGATCTCGACAAACACACCGCAAAAAGAGTTACATCGAATAGATCTCCAAGAAGATCGAGGGAAACTCTGTATTGAGATTCGAAGAGAGAGAAGAAGCCATCTAGCTAATAACTATGGACCCGAAGGTCTGTGGTAAACTACTCACAACTCATCGGGGAGGCCTTGGAGATGATGTAGAGGCCCTCTGTGGTCGATTCCCCCATCGGTGGAGCGCCGGTGAAGGCTCCAAGATGGGATCTCGCGGATATAGAAGGTTGTGGTGGTGAGAATAGTTTTTTGTGGTGCTCCTGGATGTTTTCAGGGTACGTGGATATATATATAGGCGAAGGAGGTAGGTCAGGGGAGCCACGAGGGGCCCATGAGGGTGGGGGCGTGTCCACCCCCCTAGGGCGCGCCCTCCTGCCTCGTCGCTGCTTCGATTTCTTCTTGATGTCCACTCCAGGTCTCCTGGATTGCGTTTGTTCCAAACAGAGCACTCTCGAAGGTTTCATTCCGTTTGGACTCCGTTTGATATTCCTTTTCTTCAAAACACTAAAATAGTTAAAAAATAGCAATTTGAGCTGGGCCTCCGGTTAGTAGGTTAGTCCAAAAAATGATATAAAAGTATAAAGTAAAGCCCATAAACATCTAAAACGGGTTATATGATAGCATGGAACAATCAAAAATTATAGATATGTTGGAGACGTATCACTCAGGGAGGCAAGATACCTGACTACTGAAATCTACCACAGGCTTCCTGCTCAAAGGCAGGATATTCCTACTCCCAGATCCAATGAGAGGGTCATGTTTATCTCTCACTTCCTTTGAGGGCTTGGGTTTGCTCTTCATCCCTCATTTGAGGGGTCATGTTTTATTACGGGCTAGATTTCCATGATCTAGCTCCGGACTCCTTCCTGCACCTCTCGGCGTTCATCACCCCATGCGAGGCCTTCCTCCGTATTTCCCCACACTTCGGCTTATGGCTCAAGACCTCTAACCTGAAACCGAAGGTAAACAACAGGAAACAAGCAGAGTGCGGAGGTGCTTCAATAAGCAAGCTTATCAATCCACCTGGCCAAAGGGCTCCTTCGTTGAATCTTCAGACTTATGGCAACAGGAGTGGTTTTACATCACCAAACCACGCGGTAAAAAGCGGGCTGCCACATCTGTGTTTCGGTCCGGCCCTCTACCACAGCTCGCATCATGGATTAACAAGGGGCTGGACTGGGGATCTACTGATGAAGTGCGGATGCTGCAAAGCCGCATTCAGAGCCTCATTGAGAAGGACATTGGTCTCATTGATGTAATCCAAGTAATGCTAGTCCGCCGGATCCTACCCTATCAGCGACGCCCTCTCCGCATGTGGGAGTTTAATCTGGAAGGTTCACGGACTCTTCAGCACCTCTCTGGCATGATGCTTAGAGAGATGTGGAAATTGTTCTTCGGCGCACGAAAATAGTGGTCGAATACTACAGAAGACATCGGTCTTGACTGCAACCATTCGGATACTCCGGTAAGTACTCGACCCCCAAACACGACTTAGTCAAATTATTCATGACAATGTACTGATCAAACTCCATCCGGCCAGGGCTGGCTAAAGAAGGCGGAGAGGATCAGGTGTTCGGCTCCACTTCCCGAAGACATTGTCGATCCGGTATTAACAAGGATACTGGCTCCGGCGCCGTATCAAGTGTCGGTGGGGGAAGATAAGGAGGAGGACGAAGAGGCCCAAGGCAGCTTCCACTCTGGAGGCTCACCAGGCAATTTGTCCGGAGAGATTAGTACTCCTGCTTCCAAAGGTGGAAGGGAAGGGCGAACTGACATCCCTTCTCCCTATGGGAAGAAAAGGGCCGCCTCCGAAGACTCGGAAAAGGAAGCTTTTAAGCGGGGGAAGGTATCCCAGTCAGGGGGTGATGTTGACTCGTAGTCACCCCGCAAAGATAGGCCCTCAGCCGCATCGTAAGTGAATCCGGGTGTTTTAAACATGTCCCGTTCTTTCCGGGCTATAAGGGTAATATTTTAAACTCATGTTTGCAGTTTGGCACGCAACCATCCTCAACAGCCCACCTCTTTAGGGTATCTACTTCCGGATATGACGGAGAGCAAGACGCCTCCACAGGTTTCCCTGCCTGATAAGGCAGACGACGCCGAGGTGTCATCCCAGAGGATCCTTCCCCGTCTGCAAGTGGTGCAAGGGATAGTGAGGACCGGAGCCAAAGGTAATACTTCGGCCGCCCAGGGTCCGGGGTGTGCAGCCCCTACAGGGAACAACAAAAGTCTCGCACTATCAAATGTCCAAGGGACGACGGATGCATTGATGGACATTTTTCAACATGCCTCCGTCTCAGAGGAACATTCTACCTTGATGGGTACGGTGTTGGAAAGAGTTCGGTCCGCGAAAAGTGGATTGAATGAAGCCTTTTCTAGCCTACTAAGAGGCTTCGAGGTACGTAGTGTAATTACAGTTATATTGTAAGTGCGAATTGCACCTGTGTATAGATAGTAGCCCCTGAGACTCTAGTGGACATCCAAAGGAATGCGATCAGAGGATCAAATATATGCCCAGGAAATGATATGACTAATTGAAACACAGGTTGTTGCATAAGTGGGGACTGCCCAAGCTATCGAGGTAGCATATTTGAAGCAGAAAGTTGATGTGGCGGATGATAACATCATGCTTATGAACAGGCGGCTCGACGAGACGCAAGGTATGTCTCTGGGGCACTTGGTACATGCTAGTATTGTGAAATGAGCATGATACTGAAAATTTGTATATGCATAACTGCAGATAGTGCCGTCACAGTTGAGACCCTTCGCGCGGAACTTTCCCGGCCCAAGGAGAGGGCCAGGATGAGTAATGCGGCTGCCGAAAAGGCAACCGCCGAATTGAAAGTAGAGCAGACCGCTCAGCGTCAGTGCGAGAAGAGGATATCTACCATGGCACTTGAGTTGAAGAATGCCACTAGCTGATGCCAAGATCTTGAGAAATGTAACAAAGCCAAAGTAGCCAATCTGGAAAAGGCCTTTCAAGAGGCGAAGGAAGCCCGGTCTGAGTCTAGAGCAGCTCGGGAGGAGATCCGACAAGCTGGGGAGATCGTGGCTGGTAAGCCCTTTTTATTGCAAACTAAGTTTGGCGATCCAAAGTATGAGCCGCTGAATCAATAGTGGAGTTATCCGGACCCCTTGATGGGCCTGCCGAAGAGTGCTGCTGATGCGAATCAGTTTTTCCACGCGCAAGAAGGACATGCAACAGAAAAGTTGTTTTGGTCACAATTTGACACGCCAAAGCATCCACTGTTGAACGAACAGATGGCCCAATGGGCCGATCTCCACGAGATGTCCGGCGCTGCCATGAAGGACGTCATAGCCCGGCTGTGGCCAACTGAACCCATTCCGGATAGTTATTTTGGTTTGGTGCGGCAGCTTGTTAATGCGGTGCCGCGTATCGACGCTGTGAAGCGGTCAAGATGCATAGAAGGTGCACGGATGGCCCTTGCCTATGTCAAGATATACTGGGTGAACATGACGGCCACCGATATTGCAGTGCAGAGTCCACCCGAAGGCAAGGACCTTAACACGCCAGAACATTAGTTTGAAGATGTCCTAGAGGGTACCTGCTTAATGGAGGGTCAATGTTCGAAAAATATTATGTTCGAGTAAAGTGTATCAAAATTGTAATAACAATATTATGATATATTTAAGGTTGTGTTTTTATACTTTTTGCCTGAAAAGTTTTGGTGCCTCCTGTGCGGCCGTTTTTTTTATACACAATCTGAAAGTTTGCAGTCGTCGGCTTCATCCCCCTCGCGTATAACGCGGGGGTGTTCAGAAAAGCAGTTGATCACACTTGACTCAACGTCTTGGTCCTTTAAGAAGGTGTTAGTGCGGCGAACTAGGCAATCGAACTATAGGTCTTTAACACTTCCACTTAGCGAGAGTTGTTTGACGGTGGGGCTACTATATAGCCCCTGGTATGTCCGCAGTTATCCGAATACGGTGCGTTTACATACGTGACTAGAGTAACGGTCCTTCGTTTAATACGGAGGGAATTGCTAAGATTCCGATAAGTCATCGAGTGGTTGACCATCTCTCACCGCATCATGACAGTCAGTTCTCGGCTTTCTCTACTGAGGTGCTCATCCGGGCTAGCCGGGACACAATCGCAGAAGTTCTCCCTTTACTATCCTAGCCGATATAGCGGAACGTAAGGTAGCAAACACAGGAGCCGGGCAACCCAACTATTGACCAAAGACATGATTCGGAGCTGATGCATATAAGGCCAAACTCGCGACGCCGAACACTCCCTATAGGTGTTCAGACTTTACAATATACACCGAGCTGAATACAGCCCTGGTGATAGACCCATGGTATCAAGGCACATGTGGAAATTTGACGTGGGAGAAGAGCGCGGGTGGTAAGAGCATAAATCTCAAAACACAGTATGAACCGGGCTGCTTCTATAACATCTACTTTAGTACGGCGAGCCATATGTTTACAGATGATGCCAGTATCTTTCTTGGACATTTTACATGCCAGGAAAGTATAAAACAACAAGAGATAAAAAAGGTTTACATAGGGTCTTAATCTAAAAAAGAAACCTTAATGCGGGGCCCTGCTGCACGTATGCGCCTTTGTCTCCGTTGTGAAGTGTCCTTGAAGGGTATAGTATGATGGCCATCTATAAAAAAAGGAAAAAGAAGAAACCAGGTAAAAGAATCTAGTGTGGCCGTAAGTAAAGTTGGTTCATTTTAATGAACCGTGAAGGATGACTTCTAGGGTCTGAATAAGGTCAAGCCGAACTATGGACCTTTTGTGTGCAAAGTGCCCCCGAAGCCACCCAAGGAATTTTGAGTATATCTCTTTATGGGGCGGTTGATAGGGGCGTAGCTGCTAATCAAGCTCAGGTTTATCTGAGCTTCCGCACTGAGGTGTGCGCCGGACATGTTTAGCTATGTATGCGGTCTTAACGACTGATGAGGTGTTCTGCTTGAATAGGCCGTTTTGTGCTTTGATTGCTAGAGCCACCGTATATTCCTCTGTGCGAAGAGAGCGCTGCATATTTCCACTGACCGTAATGACACCATGATTTCTAGGCATTTTGAGTTTTAGATAAGCATAATGCGGGACTGCATTAAAACGGACGAAGGCCGTTCTTCCGAGTAGTGCATCATAGCCACTTCGGAACGGAGCAATGTCGAAGATTAGTTCTTTGCTTTGAAAGTTGTCCGGAGAGCTGAATACAACATGCAATGTTAGAGAGCCCGTGCAGCGGGCTTCCACGCCCGGTATAACTCCTTTAAAGGTAGTGCTGCTTGGCTTGATTCTTGACAGGTCTATCCCCATCTTGTGGACAGTGTCCTGATATATCAGATTGAGATTGCTTCCGCCGTCCATGAGGACTTGAGTGAGGTGGTATCCGTTGATTATTGGGTCGAGCACTAGGGTAGCCGAACCTCTGTGACGGATACTAGTCGGGTGATCCCTGCGATCAAAGGTAATCGGACAAGCCGACCATGGCTGAACTTGGGGGTGACGGGCTCAACGGCGTAGACATCGCGGAGTGCGCACTTGCGCTCCCACTTTGGGATATGAGTGACATAGATCATGTTCACTGTTTTGATCTCTGGTGGGAATTTCTTCTGTTCCCCCGTGTTCGGATGGCGAGGTTCATCCTCGTCTTCGCTCTGAGGTCCCTTCCCTTTGTGTTCGGCATTGAGTTTGCCGGCCTGCTTGAAGACCCAACATTCTTTGTTGGTATGATTAGCTGGTTTATCGGGAGTGCCATGGATCTGGCAGGGCCTATCTAGGATTTTGTCCAAGTTGGATGGACTATCCTTGTTTCCCTTAAATGGCTTCTTTCGTTGGCCGGGTCTTGAGCCCCTGAATCCGGCGTTTACCGCTGTATTGTCTGGGCTTTCTTCATTGTTCCAACATTTGTTTTTGTTGCGTCATGGTTTCCATTGCCATCCCTAACCTCAAAGGTGCCGGGATCACTGATGCTGCTACAGGCTAACTAGCTGTCTTCGCCCGCGCAAAAGCGGGTCCTGAGTGTACTTAAGGGGGCCCTTGTCCTTGGCTTTTCCTGGCCGAGGTATCTTGATAGCCATTCATCCCGGACACTGTGTTTGAAGTCCGCTAAGGCTTCGGCGTCCGGACAGTCGACAATATGATTCTTCTTAGTGAGAAACATGTTCCAAAGCTTACGGGCTGATTCTGCGGGTTTTTGGATTACGTGACTTAGATCGTCTGCATCTCGAGGCCGGAAATAGGTCCCTTGGAAATTGGCCAGGAAAGCATCCTCAAGTTCTTCCCAGCTTCCGATGAAGTTTTCGGGGAGACTTTTCAGCCAGTGCCGAGCTGGTCCTTTTAGCTTGAGGGGTAAATATTTAATGGCGTGGAGATCATCTCCGCGAGCCATGTGGATGTGAAGAATAAAGTCTTCTATCCAAACCGCAGGGTCCGTTGTTCCATCATATGCCTCGATGTTTATAGGTTTGAACACCTCTGGAAAATCATGTTCCAGCACCTCATCGGTGAAGCACAGGGGGTGTGCGGCACCCCTGTATCTGGCTGTGTCGTGGACTGGGTCTGACGGTTGTAATGTTTGATATTGGTTCCAAGCTGGTAAATGGCTGGCATGTTTTGTTTGATAATAATGATCTTGTGTAGGAGCACGTTCCCTGGATCCATAGATGGACCTGCTTTTGCTAGCTTTTTTATCCAGGTCCTCACGTAGATCATGTTTCTGGTCCTGGGCCACAGCCTTCCTTCCTTTGCAAGGAGGGGGCGCGGGCTTGTGTACGGCATTGCTAGCCGCTTTGTCGCGACCGTGAAGTGGTTGGTCCGGCCAGTCGGCCGTATTGTTTTTCGATGGTATAGGCGTGATAGCCTCGTCGTCGAATTCGGCCAGCAGCTTACGTTTAGGATAGCTCTTTGTTTGGCGATTACCGCCGTATTTTTCCTCAGTGTCGAGCACTTTCTTCCATTTGCCATTGAGCATATCCTGTGCGGCTTTAAGCCGTTGCTTCTACTTCTTCAGGTTCCTTGCAGTGGCGATAAGCCTTTGGTGGAGGCGTTCTTGTTCTAATGGTTCTTCTAGGATGACAAACTCGTCGTCGCCCAGGTTGATCTCCTCTTCAAAGACAGGTTGGTAACTGCTATCTTCGGTGTCGCTGTGGTTGGACAACATCTCCAGACTGTGTTCGTCGTCCTCATGCACGCCCTGCTCCAATGTTGGGTCTGCAGGGTCCTCGGCTTGGTTCAGATTATCATCGGCGTCCGTGACAATGTTGCTGTTTTTCTTTTTGCCGGATCGAGGTCGGCGCTTGGGACACATGTGCTTGGGAGGTTCATCGACAGGCATGCTGTTATCACCGGCGGCCTCATTCTCCTTTGGTGTGTTCACCATGTATATATCGTATGATGATGTAGCTGTCCACTACCCTAAAGGTGGTGGTTTTTGTGCCTGCTCCTCTCTGGCATCGTTGTCCATAGCGTCGATGTCCTCAGAGCCGTAATCGAGTGTGTCGGTTAAGTCCTCGATAGTGGCAATAAAGTGGGTGGTGGGTGGGAAACGAAGTTCGTTGTCCACTTCCCATTTGAGTCAGACATAGTTCGGCCGAGAATTCCCTGACAAGGAGAGGGACTTTCATGAGCTTAACACGTCGCCAAAAGGCGAGTGCTGGAAAATGTCCGCAGAGCTGAACTCCAAGACCGGTGCCCAATCGGGTTCAATGGAAGCGGATGCACGTGGTCCGGAACCCATGGCCAGGGACGAGTCCGAGGTACCGGTGACACAAGCCCAGCCTGATGTTGGGTCTGTGTGCGGCTCGAGCGCCGTTGAGTCTGTGGCCTCCGCGACGGGGTTTGGCATCCCATCTTCGGACGATGCCGTCCACTCCGACTCTAAGGCCAGGGCGGTCATAGGCGCTATTTCCTGTGTGTGGCCGGATGACAGATCTACGTCATGTTCATCGTGGTGGCCGGGGGTAGCCGTCACGGGCTCGAACCCGTCAAAGATCAAGTCTCCGCGGATGTCGGCCATGAAATTCAGGCTCCCGAATCTGACCTGACGGCTAGGGGCATAGCTATCGATCTGCTCTAGATGGCCAAGTGAGTTGGCCCGCAGTGTGAAGGCGCCAAATACGAAGATCTGTCCGGGGAGGAAGATCTCTCCCTGGACTACGTTGTTGTAGATGATTGATGGAGCCATCAAGCCTTCTAGTGACGACGTGGTGGAACTCTCAATGAAAGCACCAATGTCGGTGTCAAAACCGGCGGATCTCGGTTAGGGGGTCCCGAACTATGCGCGTAAGGCTAATGGTAACAGGAGGTGGGGGACACAATGTTTACCCAGGTTCGGGCCCTCTCTATGGAGGTAATACCCTACTTCCTGCTTGATTGATCTTGATGAATATAATTACTATAGGGGTTGATCTACCACGAGATCGTAATGGCTAAACCCTAGAAAATTCTAGCCTAGGAGGTTATGATGGTTGTAGCTGAACCCTAGAAGTCTAAACCCTCCAGTTTATATAGACATCGGGGGGGCTTGGGTTGTACAAGGTCGGTTACAGGGAAAGGAATCTACATATCCAAATTGCCAAGCTTGCCTTCCACGCAAAGGAGAGTCACATCCGGACACGGGACGAAGTCTTCTATCTTGTATCTTCATAGTCCAATAGTCCGGCCAAAGTATATAGTCCGGCCGTCTGAGGACCCCTTAATCTGGGACTCCCTCACTCTCCACGTATAGTACTCTTATGGAAGTCATTCCTTGACCACGTTGCGCCGACAGCACCAGGGCGGTGGACGACAGCGAGGCCTAGGAAGGGGACGACGTCGAGCCGGGGAAGATGCGGCAATGGAAGCCCACGCGGAGAAGAGTACGAGGGTTCACTGGTTCGGCTGCGGTGTGAGGCTGTCGTCGCCGCAGGGCCTGGCCAGCGGTGGGAGTAGTAGGGGGCATTGAGGCCTCTGCGGAGGCACAGCCGGCCATGGGAGGCAGGAGCAGGCGGCACGACCGGCGCTGCTCTGGGCGGCTGGAGCAAGAAGACCAGAGGTTGAAGAAGCACTACGTCCATTGGATGGACATTGTATGGTCACTAGAGCTAGAATTGTTCATATTGACTAAGCTGGCAAAGCCCTCCGTCCCCATCAACTTAGTAGGCCCACAAGTCAGCCTCCCACTATGCTGGGTCCCAGCTAGAAGTGGGAGTATTCATTTTTTTCTGTGCAATAAGGAGGCACTTCCTTGCGTGCGAAGATATAGCTAGTGGGTCCGAGCTGTCAGCGGGGGGAACGTATTTTTCATGAAATACAGAGGCCCTTCCGGTGGGTCCCATATGTCAGGTGGAGGAATCATTAATTTGTGCGTAATAAGGAGGCATTTCCTTGTGTGTGGCTGTGGACCCAGCTGTCAGCCTCTCCACGTACAGTCCACTTCCGATGGATGTCGTTCGTTTACCACATTGACCACGCCGCGCCGAGAGCACCAGGGTGGTGGACGATGGCGAGGCCTACGAAGGGAACAACACGGAGTCGTGGAAGACACAACACTGGTTGCCCACGCGATGGGGAGTACAAGGATTGACTAGTTCGGCTGTCGTCGCTGGAGAATAATAGCAGGTGTGGGTGAGTACAGGGATGGCTAGGCCGCCGATGGGAGTACGGTGGGGTAGTGAGGCCTGCGCGACAGCATAGCCGGCCGCGGGAGGAGGGAGCAGGCAGTCCTGCCGGTGCTTGTTTGAGCGGTTGGAGCAGGAAGAGTAGAGATTGAAGAAGCACGACGGCCGTTGGATGTACATCCAACAGTCACTGCTCATGTGTCAACCTTTTTTTAGGAAGCCTCAAATCTGTGGGAAACAGCATACAGCCTATCTGCCATTATTTCTAATAATTTACAGTCTATTTTCTAATTCTTAAGGTTTTTTTGCAGCCCATATTCTTTTTGTTAGCATTACAGCCCATATTGTGGCCACGGTTAAAAAATTATATGAAATTTTGCATATTTCGGTGCGGTCCGAACTGTTTTTAATCCTGAAATTTTGAGTCACATTCAAAGTGATTTTAAAAATAAATATTTATCAATATAAAATCCAACAAATTGTCCACGCATAAAAATCAATGCAATTTGAAATCTCAAAATGAAAAAAAGAAATTTGAAACTAATTGCCGGTTAGATGTGTTTTAAAAATGTACAGCTCATTTCTCATTACTGATAGGCCATTTTCTCGGCCAGCCGAATGAAGCTCTCCTCATCTTGAAAGTTTGCAGCCCAACGGGCCTAACAAAGCGACTTACTTGACAAATCACAAAAAAACTGGTCTAGCCATTTTCAGAAAGAACAAAAAACTACTGGGCTGGTCTGTGGTAAACATAAGAGAAAAGGCTGTCTAGACAGGCCAGAGTGCCCCGCACAGCCCAGTTGACACCCTACTTCCATCTCAAAAACAAATTAGATAAATTCCACTCCAATTATGGCGATTCATAAAAATGGCACCGCAATTTTCAAACTTTGAAAAATGCCACTGCAATTTTTGCAAACTTTGAAAAACGCCACTACAATTTGCAAACTTTGAAAAACGCCACTCTAGATTTCGAAAAATGCCACTGGAAATGGCATGAAATGGCATTATTCAAAGTTTGGAAATTGCAGTGGCATTTCTTGGAATCACCAGATTTGGAGTGGCATTTATCAAATTAACCCAAACCAAAAATAACTGGGCGAGCTGCTGGGCCCCTGGTGTCAGCCGCTCGTTGTGCAATTCTCTCATTTATTGACTACGTTGACAATGGCATGGGACCCAGATGGCAGAAATCCATTAGGAGGAGCCATTTTTTATTGTCCTAAAATAAGGAGGCACTTGCTTCCATACTGCCATGACCTTGGTGGGTCCCTGCTGTCATCCTCTCCACATACAACCATCTCCTGATTGTGTACGCATCAACCTGGTACGCCCACAAGACAACCTCTAAACTCGTGGCGGACAAATACAACCCATTTAAAAAAATAACAGCCCATTCCATACGTTCAAACGGAATGTTCAACATTTAGAGCAAACTAACAGGTCTGATCCAGATATAGAGTACTGAACTTCCACGTTGACAACCATCATAGCCAAGTTAACTCTCTACTCCCACTAATACTCTAGTAGGGTACAAGTGCTAACTTATTCTTAGCTACCTAGACGATGCCGGCAGCCATCTGCGGTACACGCTAACCGCCGGCACCGGCGTCCTCCGCCTCGCCTCGGACTTGCCAGAGGTGCGATAGGGCGCGTTTCTCGCGCGCGTTGGCCCTTTCCATGCCGGTGTGGTCCACCGAAGCTTCGGCTTCTAAGCGGGAAACCCACTTGACGAGCTTGTAGTAAAATTCGATGTCGCGAACGCATGCGTTCCCGATAGCCTCCAGGGCTGTTTGCCGGGTGCCGACCTCCATGTAGTCGGCCCAGTTGTGGGCGCTCCGCTCGGGACTCAGAGCGTCGGTGCGCTGCTGCTCCATGTCCTGCTGGCGGTGCAAATCGGCAATACGCTGCTCCTCCGCCAGGCGGTCGCGCTCCAACAACTTCTCATACTCCACATTGCCATCTAAAGACCAATAGAATGCCTCCTCCCTCCGTCTGCCTTCCGGTGAAAAACTAAACACTAGTTCTAGCGGTGACCGCCTCCAGCGTCGCCTATCATGGACGGGCGGGGGCATGGCAGACGTGGCAAGAGCGAGGATAAGTGGCGAGCGACGTCGGGCCAGTGGGGGTTGATACGTCTTCGTCGTATCTATAATTTTTATTATTCCATGCCAATATTATTCAACTTTCATATACTTTTGGCAACTTTTTATATTATTTTTGGGACTAACATATTGATCCAGTGCCCAGTGCCAGTTCCTGCCTGTTGCATGTTTTATGTTGCGCGGAAACCCCATATCAAACGGAGTCCAAACGGGGTAAAAATGGACGGAGAATTATTTTGGAATATTTGTGATTTTTGGGAAGTAAAATCAACGCGAGACGGTGCCCGAGGTGGCCACGAGACAGGGGCCCACGCCCACTCCAGGTGGGCATGCCCCCACCCTCATGGGCCCCTCGTAAGGCGGTTGATGCCCTTCTTTGGCCGCAAGAAAGCTATTTTTTGGAAAAAGATCTGGGCGAAGGTTTCAATCCAATCGGAGTTACGGATCTCCAGATATAAAAGAAACGGTGCCAGGGCAGAATTTCGGAACGCGGAAACAGAGAGAGACAAAGAGATAGATCCAATCTCGGAGGGGCTCTCGCCCCTCCCATGCCATGGGAGCCAAACACCAGAGGGGAAACCCTTCTCCCATCTAGGGAGGAGGTCAAGGAAGAAGAAGAAGAAGAAGGGGGCTCTCTCCCCCTTGCTTCTGGTGCCGTCGGAGTGCCACCGGGGCCATCATCATCACCGCGATCTTCACCAACAACTTCACCGCCTTCATCACCAACTCTCCCCCTCTATGCAGTGGTGTAATCTCTCTCTTACCCACTGTAATCTCTACTTAAACATGGTGCTCAACGCTATATATTATTTCCCAATGATGTATGGCTATCTTATGATGTTTGAGTAGATCCATTTTGTCCTATGGGTTAATTGATGATCGTGATTGGTTTGAGTTGCATGCTTTATTATTGGTGTTGTCCTATGGTGCTCTCCGTGTCGCACAAGCGTGAGGGATTCCCGCTGTAGGTTGTTGCAATGCGTTCATGATTCGCTTATAGTGGGTTGCATGAGTGACTGAAACACAAACCCGAGTAAGGGGGTTGTTGCGTATGGGATAAAGAGGACTTGATGCTTTAATGCTATGGTTGGGTTTTACCTTAATGAATCTTTAGTAGTTGTGGATGCTTGCTAGAGTTCCAATCATAAGTGCATATGGTCCAAGAAGAGAAAGTATGTTAGCTTATGCCTCTCCCTCAAATAAAATTACAATAGTGATTACCGGTCTAGTTATCGATTGCCTTGGACAAATAACTTTCTCGTAACAAAAAGCTCTCTACTAATATTTACTTTATTTCTTCTTTATCTAAACAGCTCCTACCTTTTATTTACGTGCTCTTTATTATCTTGCAAACCTATCCAACAACACCTACAAAGTACTTCTAGTTTCATACTTGTTCTAGGTAAAGCGAACGTCAAGCGTGCGTAGAGTCGTATCAGTGGTCGATAGGACTTGAGAGAGTATTTGTTCTACCTTTAGCTCCTCATTGGGTTCAACACTCTTACTTATCGAAAGAGGCTACAACTATCCCGTATACTTGCGGGTCATCAGGGGCTTATGATGATAGGGCGAGTTGGGTGATGGTGCCATCAGAGAAGCCCGGAAAACAGTAATTATAGGCGGAAGGTAGGCGAACTAGCGTGTCGCGAGAAACGGGACGGTCATCGGAATTCAATGCATAAGCAGGCATGGCTTAGCGCGCCAGCTTGCCGTGGAAAACTAGAAAAACTGAAATTATGATTGTGTCGTCCCGTCCCGTTGGAATTGGATTAGTCAATCGATTCATAGCTGCCTTTCGAGCACAACCATTTCGAGCACAACCAATATATATTAGAACCCCCTTTACTTGCAGAAGCACTTCTTGGATCTGTCAATTATGCTATGGCCGGAGTCCTGCTCATAGTGATCTGGTCGAATTGGGAGAAGCTGTAGGTATTATTTGCAGGTCAATCAATTGGGGAGCCAGGGACTCAACTAACATTAAGAACATGATAATTGCAAGCAAAGGAATGGCTCTTCTCCACCCCACCTCTCCTCTCCTCTCCTCCCACCTGCCCCCACCTACAATGGCGATCTCTAATCCTAGCAACCATGGAAATCTTGCTACATTGGGACTTTGCTCCAGGCTTGGCCTTGGCAGACCAGGTGAGAAGAAAATTTGGATCTACAGTTCATTTCACCCCCTCCCGAGACATCAAGGAGTTCTTTTTGGTGGTCTCGTTTTCCTCGGCTTTGTTCCCTCTTTCGGTGGAATCTGTGGGTGTTGCGTTATAGTGTTGCATTGGAGGGATTTCTTCTGGTTTCAATGTGCTACCGATCACTCAACGTTCATTTCATTTCTTGGTTGCCAATAACAAAGTGGGTCACTTCATATATGGGCTCAAAGATCGTATTTGGCCTGATTTTGTTTGTCACTTCCACTTGTTCAATGGTCGATTTGCCAAAGCCCTTGCAATTGACAATCGTTGGCACGTAGATCAAGAGCTACATGATATTGCGGATAGACGTTCTATTGTTGTCAAACATTCTCTACAATTGTTATCTCACAAGGAGTGTCTTGATCATTCTTCTGTTAAGGAGCTTAGTAAGTTTGGACTTATTCCTTTGAAAATTGGAATTTTTCAAACAAATACGCTCATGAAGCTTCTTCTTCCTCGGGACCATTGACGCAAATTCAAACTCCAACTCAAATTGCATCAATTCCTCCATGCGACATTTCGGGCGTGGTTTCTGCTCAGGGTGCTAATCATATTGCATTAATGAATCATTACTTGTCGCAAGCGAAGTCTGAGGAGAATCAAGAAAATAACTACCTTTTATTAGGTACGTTTAAATGTCCTATTACCGTGCCTTATGCTCCGTTGCCTCTCTGTTTTTTGAAATCGGCCTTCAGATATGCACCTCCCCATGTGGCTTGGCATCCAACGCTTAAAGCCCAACACAAAGTGGATCTTGCCCGGGCCCAATATACACAGATGGAAATTGCGGATTTGGCGTCGAAATGGGCTGCTTTATGCTCTAAATGCCTGCAATGGGGGCACAGCCGGATTAACTGCCAAGGTAGGCTCATTCGCATTTATTGCTCCGGTCCTAATCACCATGCCATTGACTGCCCCAAGCATGTCATCACATCACAAAATAGTGGGCAAGTTCCTTTAATTGGTAACACTGCGATCAATTCAGCCGGATTTTTGGGACAATCCTCTCTGGCTCCGCAGCCCGTGCTCAGATCTAAACTGTCCATCCGTTGTGTTGTTTGTGGATTCTATGGACACGTGGAAAAATCTTGTCGTAGGCTGAAATTTTAGAACAAGTGGAGGTGGGATGTAAAAATCCAGCCAGCCCGTTCACCCCCTCACGCTCCGTCTTCCATCTCGAAAACACAAAAGCCCCCACTCAGCCATGTCCCATCGCCCCTGCAATCACTCCCTCTCTCGCGACGCTTGACCTTGGCCAACTACCCTATGAATCCAGTCCCCTTCCTCCCGCCGGGGTTCACCGTCGAGCCCGGCCCGGCAGACCGCCTGGTTCGTAGTGGCATGGTGGTTGGTCCCATTGCGCCACTCAGCCATGAGTTCCTGACGATTGCAGAGATCATCCACTATGTTACTCTTCATCGCCGGTCTGCCATCCGCGACCAGATCACTGCATTGCTGCATGAGTCCCAGTTGTACACCACAGAGGTCAGTGATCATCTGTTTGGAATTGGGATCTTTGGTTTTGTTGACTCCTTCTTGAGAGATACAGCGGTTAACACGCCTATCGAGTTAGAAGAAGAGGATCTGCTGGTTACTTTTGTTCCTCACAATGAGGCACTCAATAGCCGCACCACCTCTTTTGGGCCAGAGGTTTGGTTGATGTTTTTCGGGTTTCCATATGATTATCAGACTGACTACTATATCACCAAGGCTCTGGGAGGATATGGTTCACTAGTTTCCTGGTATAATCCGAGTGCTGCTCAAAGCTAGAGTGATTCCGTCTGAAGTTAATCCCCAAAAGCTTTGTGGTTTGGCAACTAGGGGGAGCTCGAGATTGTTGGACAGTTCAGGTGACCATATTGCGCAGTAATGACTAGAATGGTCTCTTACCAGAAGTGTTGCCGCCTGGGGAGGAGCCGCCGCCACATGATGGCAATCCCCATCCTCTCTTTGGGCCCGATCTTACTGCTGGGCAGTTGTACCAGCAACAGATACACAATTGTCATGTTCAGAACGGTGCACCACCTGCAGCTAACAATGCAGGTCAAGCTGAAGGTCAAGATGCTGTCCAGGATGCCCAAAATCAGGGTGGTTGTGGTGCTTGGCCTCCTCCACAGCCTGTGCAACTCCCTCCAATGCCGCCCCACCTCATCAACTATCATGTTTGGCTTGCTTCCCAGGGTCTGACAGTCCAGCACGGCATGGTGCGTGAAAATAACATCACTGATAATGCTTTCCAGGCATGGAATGATTCCATCACTGTGTCTGACAATTCTAGTTCCTCCTTGGAGGAGAATGTGGTTCTGCCTGATTTGAATGTGGCGCTGGCTGTGCTGTCTGATACAGATGAGTAAATGGTTAGTAGGGATGCTCCTTATGAATCTCTGACTATCTCTATGGATTTACATGCTCAAGGTATCCGCTTTAGTCTATCTGCTCAAGGGGAGGAGCTGCTGTCTGTTCTTATGAATGAGACCATACCTCGGCAGCGTCTTAACTCTTTCATTTTTCAGGCCTTGCGGCCAGCTATTGCTTCCATTGGGCCTTGGCAGCAGGGATATGGCATGAGGAATGCTTTTACTTCTATCTCTGTCAGAGTTTCAGTTGACACCAAGGGTATCAACTTTTCTCTGGTTCAGTCTACCATTCCAACCCCCGCAGCTGCTTTGTCTGTGGTTATTGAGGAACTCCCTACTAATAGTGCAGCGCTAAGTACTGACACTCTAGGGCATCAGCTTCAGTCTTCAGCTGTTTCGCCTGTGGTCATTGAGGAAATCTCTACTAACACTATGGAGCCTGCTACTGATGAGATTCAGCATTCCTCTGCTGCATTGCTTCCTGCATAGTCTGTCCCACATTCTCGGGCTGGATGCCCTAGGGCACCGGCTCCGATATCCACCACGGCAGTCAGGCGCAGTCAGCGCTCCAACAAATATGATGGCTTCAAATCTCAAGCTGTCAAGGATATTCGCTCCAGCTCTTCCAAAGTACAGCCCCGTTTTGTGCCCTCTATTGGCTCCTCTAGCTCTGCTGGTGACATACCTCCACCTACATCTGTCGCCACTTTGCAAGCAATTGGCGTCAACCGCTGTGCAATCCTGGAGAGTGAACTTTCTTCTAAAGCTCTACTTGCTGCTCCCTCGGCTGCACCAGTGCATGAAGATATGCAAGGGGAGTTGGCTCCTTCAACCTCTTAGTAATCAGTTTGATCTCTATGCCTCATCTACACTGTTGGAATGTGTTATCTTGGAATGTTAGAGGCTTCTCCGAGAAGAAACAGTTAGCTCTCAATAATGCGATTATCTCTAGCCGTTGTGCGGTTGTCTGTTTGCAGGAGACCAAAATGCCTGATGTCTCTTTTGCGTTTATTAAAACCTGCTTTCCTAAACAATTCGATCGTTTTGCTTTTGTCCCGTTGTGTGGTGCCTCTGGAGGCCTTCTTACTGTGTGGAAAAGTGCCTTATTCACGGATAACATCGTATTTGCTGATGTTTTTGTGCTTACTATCAATTTTGTCAGCACACAGTCTTCACAATCGTGGTCCCTTGTCAATATTTACGGTCCTTGTACGGGGGATGATCGTGAGGCGTTTACCACTTGGTTATACGATGTCCAAATCCCTAATGGACAGGATTGGCTTCTTCTAGGTGATTTCAACTATATGAGGGCCCCCTGATAACCGTAACAAGCCAGGTGGAAACTTAAATGATATGATTACATTCAACGATATCATCCGCAAATAGCAACTAATTGAAATTCCGGTCCAAGGCAGAACGTACATGTGGAGCAATATGCAACATGACCCCTTGCTCAAACAAATTGACTGGTTTCTTACTTCACTACACTGGACCAACACGTATCCTAAAACCCTGGTTAAACTTCTTGGCAAACCAGTTTCTGACCATATCCCTTGTGTGGTAACTATTGAGACTAAAATCCCTCGCAGCAAACTCTTTCGTTTTGAATCTTACTGGATTTTGCACCCCGGGTTCATGGATGTCGTTCAAGAGGTTTGGGATAAGCCTGTCTTTAACAAAAATGCAGCGGCCACACTAGCCCACAAGTTTAAGGCCCTCAGACATGCACTAAAAGTTTGGAGTAAACACATCTCAAAGCTATCCATTACGATCACTAACTGTAATGTGGTCCTTGCTGATTTAGTTGAGTTAGAAAACAAGAGATGCCTCACAATACCTGAATCTAACTTCAGAAACATCCTCAAAGCTCATCTGCTCAAGATGCTAAAATATCAGAAGCTATATTGGAAAAAATGTTGCACCATCCGTTGGATCAAGTTTGGGGATGAGAATACCAAATTCTTCCGAGCCATTGCCACTGAAAGATTTCGTAAGAATAACATTGCTTCATTTCGTGCTGGAGATGGTATTTTGATTGAAGATCACCCTGGAAAAGAAGCCCTCCTTCACTCCACTTATAAATCCAGGTTAGGCACGACAGCCTCTTGTGATATGAAATTTGACCTACCAGCAATCATTCCGCGTGGTTGTAATCTTGATCATATTACTAATCCGTTCACCAACGAAGAAATTGATGGAATTGTAAAAGAAATGCCTCCTGATCGCGCCCCTAGACCTGATGGATTTAGCGGTGCTTTTCTTAAAGCTTGCTGGCCCATTATCAAACATGACTTCTATGTGCTTTGCTCCCAATTCTATGAAGGCACTCTGGATATCACTAGCATCAACGATGGTTTCATTACACTGATACCCAAGGTCAACTCACCTGAGTCAGTCAATGATTACAGATCGATTACTCTTCTTAACTGTTGTCTAAAGTTGATCATGAAATTGCTAGCCAACCGTTTACAATGAGTTATCCTTCAATTGGTTCACTGTAATCAATACGGATTCCTCAAAGGGTGGACTATACAAGATTGTCTAGCGTGGGCTTATCAGTATATTCACCAATGTCACGCTTTGGGCAAGGAGATCGTTCTGCTTAAGCTAGACTTCGCCAAAGTGTTTGACACGATTGCTCACGAGCCCATGATCAATATAATGAGGCATATGGGGTTTAACGAACGATGGATTGCTTGGATCAACTGCCTCTTCTCCTCTGGTCGATCTTCAGTTCTTGTAAATGGAGTACCGAGCCGTCAATTCCTTTGTAAGTGTGGGGTCTGCCAAGGCGACCCGCTATTCCCACTAATCTTTGTCCTCGCGGCTGAGTTACTCCAGGCTGCAGTTAATGATATGTTCAGACAAGGCAGAATCCATCTCCCCTTCCCTTGAAGAGGACAAACTGATTATCCTGTCCTTCAATACGCGGACAATACACTCATAGTCCTCCCTGCATGCATTCAGCAAGCCACATTGATTAAGCAGCTCCTTTCTGACTGTGCCTCCTCTATTGGGCTTAAGATCAGTCCACTTTAATACCCATCAACCTGGACTTGGAAGCTACGAACAATCTGGCAAGAGTGTTTGGATGTGCAATTGGAGCTATGCTGTGACGCCCGGGTAATTAAGCTACAGTGATCCTCTGCTAATGGTGCCACGTCACCTCGTTTATAGTTGCTAATCTCGAGTTAGTTCGAAACCGATTCAAATTCAAATTCAAAAATAGGCAGACAACAAAAGTTTTCAAAAATTAAAACTAAAATGTTTGGGTTGTATCAAATAAATCGTAAGTAATTATGGTGGAGAAACCAAACTTTGATAAAATGTTTAAAGGCTCTAAAACAATTAAAACAGTAGTGAAAACAATTAAACAAATGCCTATTGAAATTATAAAATGCTAAAACTATTTTATTATGGGTTAATAATTAATCTCACAGTAGTTTGTTGATAAATACAAATTTAGGCACTAGTGGTAATTTTTATAAAACTAAAGATCAATGAAACTACAAATAAAAATAAAAGGAAAGAAAATATAAAAACAGAAAACAAAACTAACAAAGAACAAAAAAGGAAAAAGAGAGAAACCCCCCGGGCTTCGGCCCAGCTGACCACAGGCCCAACTGGGCCACCACCAGGCCCCGGCCGGCCCACCCCACACCCCACTCCCTTAAACCCCCACTCCCCCTCGGTCCAACCCAC
>NC_041387.1:165076207-165077111 GCF_002162155.2 Triticum dicoccoides | reverse complement strand
TGAATACCCCTATGGATAATTCTCGCACTTGTCGAGTAACCGCTTATCCCCAGTTGTTCATGAGTTTCACAAAAGTCTTCAAAATACTATTCGATCTTCCGAAAATCCTCTGGAGCCTTTGGCTCTTGAGATTCTTGTTTGCTCGCATTATGGTTAATCCCATAAGTCTCGTAGTATTAATGACATTCCTTGTCATTATCATTTTGAGTCTGTTGACTCAATATGTTTGCGAATGCACGCAATCATCATTGATCCTTATAAATTACTTCTCCGGCTAAGCTGCCATTCTTTTAACTGGAATTGGTTCTCGAGCAATCCAATTGTCATTGATTGTACCCTAAGGCTATTCGACTTATCCATCCCTACTCAGAGCATTGCTTCTGATCCCTTGATTTGGAAATCGTAATCCCTTTGCATTTGACAATTGGGTTAGTCAGTTGTTTCTATAATCTGATCTCCTTGCAATCTTCTTCCTCTAGTTGAGTACCGATGCTCACGTCAGATCCCTTGTGGACCACCAGATCCTTTGTTGGATTTTATCTGACAATGCCCTTCATATTCAATAACCTTGTGAGCCTTTCCTCTGATACATAATGCCTTTGGTAAATTGTATCCTCTACTTTCTCAACCATGCTCTGCCTTCGAGCTTGAGTTAATTACTTCTAAAGATTCTGATATATGATTCTAAGATGCCACGATGGGTTGAACCTATGCCTTCCTTGATATGTGTGAACTCGAAAGTTTTCACGAATAATACTCTTCTGGTGCTTCGCCAGATAAAATTTCAACACTGCAACTTCATCGAACGTGAGAAGTGAATGAAAACCTATGCATCGGAGAAGTGGGAGTCGACCTTGAACTTGTGTTCATGCCCATGGACACGATGTAGATCTTATCATTAGAG
>NC_041387.1:165073852-165075981 GCF_002162155.2 Triticum dicoccoides | reverse complement strand
TTCTCTTGAATTAATTATTCCCTTGGTATAAGTTTTTCTTATATCTAGGATCTGGCCTTTTGCAATCGTGGTTCCGACCATGATTGTTCTTCTTTGATCTCATTTCTCCGACAGGTTAAAACAATTGTCTTCTATGGATCAATACACCAGTCCAACCTTTACTTTGATCTTGTGTCGAGTATTACCCCCCTGGTATCTCGAGATTATCATGGGACTGCATAACTTTTTATGAGTTATTCATCAAGTGCTACCTTCCCACTGATTCCAATTTTTCGCCGGCTTTGAGTTATTAAACACTCAAAGACACCGATAACTGAACCGAGTCCGCACTACGGTTCAACAACTCTTCAGTAAGCTTCTATAAGTACGAGTTTGTACCCGATCACGCCATTCCTAGCCTGTTTGGCTATATCATTGTCGTGATGATTTTAACTGTGCTACCCGGTCCTTCTTCTCGGCGCACAATTTTTGACGATGAACTAACCTTACGTCGATCCTCATCGTCATACCATTTCGCCTTAAACAACAAGCTTGGTTTCGAGTTGTGTCGTACCCTTGGTTCCAATAACCTTTCACTTCATCATTACCTGACTTGATGTCGTCGCCGATCGATTACATCTTCTTTCCAATAACCTTTCACTTCATCATTACCTGACTTGATGTCGTCGCCGATCGATTACATCTTCATGAACTCTCGCGACAAAGGTGTCGTGATCATCAACATTCAGAGCTCATCTAGGATATCAATTGAATTCATGATGAGAAATACCATCCTTGGTCCCCGTATTGTTTTCAACCGGAATACCGACAATGGAGCTATGACGTGTGAATTCAAAACTTCTAGCAACCCTATTGCTTTGAAGTGAATGGGCGATAGTTCATTCTAAGTCCTTCGCTAATTGAATCACCATTCTGACATTGGTCATGCAACCCAACCCATATTTCGGGCGCACCTTTCAACCGATGTTTAATTGTGTATGTTTTCCTCGAGCATACTTCCCTATATCATTTGATCTGACAAATGTTATCTCCTTGTTCACTTAATGGTGGAAATCCATCTTTTGGGAATCTCGGTGAATTGCCGTTGAGTTCACCAGACACCTCCTTGTCCTCTCCTTGGGTTAATGATGAACTCTTGTTAACGGAAGTCACTTCATAGTTCATTTCCCGAGAATCTTTCAGTGTCATCCCGTCAATTGGTGTTGCACCTTTCTTCTCAGACATCCTGAGCCTGAGGTATCCTGACACCAGTCATACCTGAATCTCCGTCAGATATGATGGTTAGGACAACTTTCCAAGAGTTATGATATTGATCCTTTGATGACCCAGTAACATGATGTCATGCCTAGCACCCCCCCCCCCGGCTGGAGGACCTATCATTATAGATTCCTTTTCAGCAAGGTTATCCATTCACCCAGGAGGAAATTGTAATACTGATTCTACAAGTTATTCCAGATGGATCCTTCGTGATTCCAAAGTCTGATCTTCACCTGAAGGCCATGTCAATGCTATCTCGAAGCATGTCTGCGATACTCTGATTTTCAACAAGAACATCCGAAGCCCAATGCTAAATGTTTCTTGCTCCATTATCCGAACACCGTTGTATGGGTAATGTCATGAAATTTCTCTCCCCTTACCTAAAGGGTTTTCTACATTATATCCTGTCATGGATATCATGCTCTGCTTATCCTTGGGAAGGATATACCCTCGAAATATGTGTTTAAACATATTTTCCTTTCCATTGTTCTGTTTAATCTGATGATCATATTTTCCTTCCATTGGTTTGTTTAAACCTTTTCTATGATCTATATGATATAAGCAGTAATAATCCACTGCTTGTGCAAACACCTCGATGTATAACTCTGTCAGTAAGACCTTGTTACTATTGTTGATGACATTCCGGTAACCACCGATGGACGGGAACCTTGCCTATTGGTCCGCCTCGTTTCAACGAGCAGGAAAATGGTTCTCTTCGTCCCTCGCCCTTGGTACCGTCGTTGTTGTCGACATAATCGACAGGCTAGCCTCTGACTTGCCTTGCTTGCATGATCACGCAAGACGTCTCCACCCTTCCAACTTTTAACCCACATGGTGGGCCCATAACCCACAGTTCCACAGGATCAAAACCT
>NC_041387.1:165071732-165072288 GCF_002162155.2 Triticum dicoccoides | reverse complement strand
CACCCCTCCCCTCTCTCCCCCAATTGGATCGGGATCGAGAGGAGGAGGCCACCGACGCCATCGCCCACCGCCGCCAGGAGCACGCGCCGCCTCGCCGGACTTCCCCACCGGCCTGCCTCCTCGACGCCGTCGTCTCCGCCCTCCTCCTCAACCCCCTACTACCTAGACCCTATGCGCCCCTCCCAGTGAGCACCTCTCCTCCTCCTCCCCTGCTCACAACGGTCCCACGCCCGATGCCGCCTCTGCCGGCGCGCGCAACCGTCTGCCAGCGCCGCGCCTGGCCTCGGCCTCGCACAGGCGTGCCCCTGCCGTGGCTCTGCATCGCCCCGTCGCCGACCCCGTGCTGCACCGCCATGGCCTAGTGTGCCTCGGCCTTCCTCCCTCGTCACGACGCACGCGCCCGCACTGCCTCGCGGTCGCGCTCACCGCGTCTGGCCTCCGTGCTCGCTGCGACCAGGACGCGCTCCCGCATCCCCCGTCCGCCCCTGCTCACCCCCGCCGCTTGCCTCTGCTCCGGCCGGCCGCGTCCCCTTGGCCGCGCGCGCCGGCGCTGCGC